>NC_086229.1:60238433-60538433 GCF_036321145.2 Pelmatolapia mariae | reverse complement strand
TATTGTTGCATTCACGGTCGGCTCGGAAGAAGCAGTACTGAGCTAAGAGTAACTAGGATTGTTGGTAAAGGTAATGGCAAGGGTTGTGAACCCTGGCTGGGTTGAGGGCATCTATCAGACGAACTTAGAAGCATAGAGCCGAGCAGGGAGTGATGCAACACGAAGTGTGGTGACATTCCTTGTTGGAATGTCAAAAGAGGGA
Organism: Pelmatolapia mariae; assembly: GCF_036321145.2. Classification (NCBI taxonomy): domain Eukaryota; kingdom Metazoa; phylum Chordata; class Actinopteri; order Cichliformes; family Cichlidae; genus Pelmatolapia; species Pelmatolapia mariae. The sequence continues at coordinate 60,538,231 of NC_086229.1, read as the reverse complement.
ATGTTGGGATTCAGAGATTCTTTTATTGCTACCATATAATCTGCCTTATGATGACTGCATTAATAACATGTTTTACAGTATTATTTTATCAGTAATATTTCCTACAGGGTTTATATTGCATTGAATATGTTTGTCATCACATTGACCTTTCTATTCACAGGTTGAGTTCATTTTATACACAATGCATATCTGTGCTTGTTTAGAGTTGATGTTCCATCCAAAAGGGTTTTAAGCTTAACTCGTGAGAGTGTCCAGGTGATACATGTTGAGGGAAGATGAGAACATAGCAGGTTAATTGCATGCATGCTTACAATACACATATTAATCTAGTAGCAGGCCTGAGCGAAGGCCCAAGTGTCTTCTGCATCTTATTTGAGACCTGCGTCAATTCTGTCTACTTAGTGATTGGTGACGAGGGTCAACAATTAGCCATTTGAGACCCTGAGGTTTGAAGTTTATTGCCCTAAAAAGGCAAGTGTTATAGAAACGAGAAGTTATATGTCTGTTTATAGTTATTAAGATGTATATGATGTACCCTTGTCTGTAAACGATGTATTTTTGACGTGTACGTGGGGGTGTAATCCTCTATGTTATAAAACTAGAATCCAGTGTATTTTTGTCAGAGGAAACAAGGCATATGCTGATATATCTTCTCCTGTGCTAATAAACTCATCGTTTGATTGCACTTTTCTGGAGCCTCCGTCGTTTGTTGTCTGGTCTGCAGTTGATCGATCTTGCTTCATGTTTTACAAGAAACAGATTCTTTCTCCGAAAATCATGTGTTTAAAATAAAACTATTGATGAAAGACTTCAATTGAAATGTGCTTTAAAGAAAAACATGCCTCCAAAAAACAGGGCAGAGATCATTCAGCTGGATTAAGTTGAGTTAAACCTGGAGGTCCTGTGAGTGTGATCTCTGTGGAAATCAGTAAATCGATATGATTTAAAATGTCAAATATGAAGGCATATGGGTTTTTTTCCTTCTTGATAATGTTTGCTGTTTTACAAATGTTTTGTTATACAAGAGAGAGAGAGAGCGAGAGAAAGAGAGAGAGAGAGAGAGGCCACACCCACCAGCAGTTTTGTTTATCAGTGGAAAGTTTCCAACATTTTTTTCTGTGATTTTAGTTGTTTTAGACATTTTAATAATATAATGAACGTTGTAGATGATTCAGATGGATTAATAGATGCTTTGCTGCAGGTTTTTCTCTGTTTAATATGCAGATAGAAATGAATCACTTCAAACAAATGATCTCATTATAGACGAGCCAGCTGGAGCTTTGGGGCCCTCTGGAGGTCAGATTTAAACACTGAGGCTGCTCTTATGAACACGACACACATTTATTCTTGGACTTCTAATATTTATGTTAGGAATTCTCTTTAATTATACTTATAAACCCAGAGTTTTGATTTACAGAAATGTCTGAACGTTTTTATTGTTAGGAACTATCAGGAAGCGTTCATCAGCACTGACACACCTGTAATCCCTTCTCATCATGTCTGGAATGCAGTTCAGCCCTTTCTTAGAAACTTCGGAGAAGTTGTGGTGTTTCAAACAAAACATGTTGGCACTGGTTGACTTTTAGTTTGAGCGTCCAGTTTTAGATCTGATCTCTCCTTTGACTGCCTTAGCTGAAATTCAAGAACTGAGAAACTCTTGTCCTCCACATGTTACTGTTAATCTGGATTATTATTGTTTTTTATATAATTGGTGTGAATCTTTATAATATTTCATGTGTGATGGTTATGGCTTATCTGATGTTTATTGATCTACTGTAGTGTCTATTGTTTTTGCTTTCTATCAGGTCTACAATTCTACTCAGTTTCCTTTTCTCCCTTTCATTAAAAGTCAGAGGTCACAGTGAACATCTCCTTTGCTGCCACCTGCTGGTGATAAACTGTCAGAGGGGGTCATACACCAGCCACTATAAGCATCTTTTGAGTTATTACCTTGAAGACACACACACACACACACACACATGAATAACAACATAATGGAGTCTGAACGATGTCAAGAACTCCAGTCACTAATCCCCAAACTGATCTTAATTCGGTTCATTTTAATGGACTTTTCTTTAAATGAATGGAAACGTATTACTGTTGACATCATGTGGGCAGAATCTGAAATCAATGATGTCTTCTGTTTGTGTTTGACCTGTTTGTGTACTATAAGTATTTCAGTTTCACTCGCTGTTTCAACATCAAAAACTTTAGTCACTGAAAAGCTGTTGTACTCTAAAAGGCAACAATAGGAAACAGGTGTGTCTTTTTATTTTAACAGTGGGTTTTCTATGACCTTCTATGATGCATTCGTGACATATTTTGTCACAAATATTTTGACAGAGTGAGTTGAACTCATATGTCACACATATTTGCTTCAGCTGATGCTGCCTGAGTAACTCAGTACACTCAATAACACATCCAAGATGAACAAGATTTCTATAAACTTATCAGAAAACGGATAAGAGCAGATAAGAGATAAGAGCAGCTCCACTGCGTCTCAGAGTAGGAGAAAATGTTTTGAGTGTAGATTTTTTTGCTCTCTATCAGCTCATATTTGCAGTTTTCCTCGTTTTCTTTTCTTTTTTTTCCCTCTCAGCGGAGCGGACGGAGGCAGCAGAGTGTAGCTGCCTTCATGCACTCTGCTGGAGGAACATGGAGGAAAACAGAGAGCAGCGCCACGCTTCGTTAATTCACAAGTTTTCAGGCTTAAAGGTCAGAGATCACAGTGAAAGCCTCCATGTGTTGTTGGGTTGACAGAATCTCCTGTGCTGCCACCTGCTGGTGAAGAACTGTCAGAGGGCTTCATACACCAATCACTATAAGGATGTTATTAAATTATAACCTTGATGATGTAAACTACACACACACACACAACAGAAAAAAAACCCTCCTACATGAATATGAAAGGGGTTTGAAAGATGTCAAGGACTTGTTTTACTGAATGTAAACTTATCACTGCTGACATCATGTGGGCAGAATCTGAAGCTCTGTGATGTAATTTGTTCATGTTTAACCTGTTTGTGTATTATACGTATTTCAGCTTCATCCAGTGGTTCAACGTCATGCATTTTTCTCTAATAAAAGAATCAGACAAGCTGAAAACCCGTTGTACTCTAAAAGCCAACAATGGGACACAGGTATTCGTCATGTATTTAGTCTCCGTGATACTGCAGGCTGACAGTATCAGTTTCAGAAGTGATGTGAACTCATACCTCTGATGTCCCACATACTTGCTTCAGCTGATGCTGCTTCAGTAACTCGGTAGATTCAATAACACATCCAAGATGAACAAGATTTCTTTAAGCTTATCAGAAAAAGGATATGAGCAGAGATCTCGCTGAAACAGACCTCAGGTGTCAAGTCCAGCAGGGAGACAGAAATCCACTGATGACCAGATGAGCATGCATATTTAAAGAAACAAAGCTGATGTCAGACTGAGATGCCATCTGTTACTCTCTGAGTTCTGGACTCAGACTAACACAACACGATTGCAACATGTCTGGATGTTGAATCATCAGGAATAATAACATACCAGAAACCTGAAGAATATCTGAGGGCCTAATTGTAGCTCACCTGGTCCCTTTACCTGAATCAACCATAAGCAGATGTAAAATGTTAAGATTGTGTGTCCCTCACAATGCTCAAACACAGAGCGTCCTTTCATGAACCAGGTTCTTATATGTTGCAAAGAAGCTGCAAAGAAACAACATTTGATTTATGTCACAATGTCACATGAATTATTACTACTGAGTTTGAATTTCATATTCATATTTTCACATTATTATTTTTTTGTATGTCGATTCATCTTAAAGAGTGTGAAGACGACACCAAGATCAGCAGCAAATATAAAGTTTTATGAAAGTACTTAAAACTGAAATAAATATTTACCTTCAATTTTTATTGCGTGCAGTTTTCACTTTCTGTGAGCTCCTTTTTAAGGACAGAAAACTGGTATGACACGCAGCTAAATGCTGCTCTTAGATAAAATGTGTGTTCTTTGTGTGCACTTTATTTTCATCATCATCACTGTGACAAAATGGTAAAATGGCCAGTATTTATATAGCACTTTCAGCTGTCACAAAAAACAGTTCTGATCTGTGAAAGAGATTAAACATTTGTTTGTTTTCAGAGATGAGACCTGCAGGCACAGACTGGTATGCTGATTCTGCATCAGAAAAAAAAACACCTCTTTTGAATCTGAACGCAGGACTCTGACAGACTCTTAAGTTTTGAATCTGAATGCTGCTCTTAGATAAAATGTGTATTCTTTGTGTGCAGTTTCTTGTTCCTATGTGAAGCTAGGCAACTCACCACTCTTACAATATTGTATCACATCATTTGAACAAGAATACATTTCACAACTGTTAAGTTGTTGAATTTCATCCAGATCATACATGATTTCATTTCATTTCAGTTCACCACAAAAACACAATTATTTTCTTCAAATTACACATTAGACTTTTTGTAAATGTAACAATCAGTTTCACTTTTTTAATCCTTCCTGTTTACATATTTTTTTTTAATCTCTGACATCAAATGAGCAAAAAAGTCTTAAATATAACAACACCCAACCTGACAGACTGTTGCCAAACTACACCCTCCACTTTATTTAGTTCATTGTCAAAATTGCGTCTTCTTCTGCACCAAGTCACACAGCTTCTTACTCAAATTGTGCACTTTACTAATTCATTAACAGGCAATAGTGTAGTTTTATGTTCTGCTTATGTACACAAACACAGTTATACAAGATCAAGGCTTTTATCATCAGCTGTGGTCAGTGATAGGGACAATGAAAAATAAACCAAACACACACAGAAAGTCATCATGCCTGTGTGCTTTCTCAAAGCGAGTTCCACCCTACAGTGAAATGTGACACTGGAGTTTGCATGTGAGTCACATTAGACATTAGAGACATTGTATTTGCCATTCACAGCTTCTTTAGTTTGGTATGAGTGGAATAAATAGCACATTTTCTTCATGTAAGTACAAAGGTGGTGTTTGTTTTACATAATCACCCACATAATTCAGTTGTTTGTGCAGCATGGAGGCAGTTTTAGAGGGAAGCTGACAGCAAACGAATCAAATGCAAACATGCACTATGCTGCTGTTGTAGCTGTTATGTGTGACAATGTGGTTTTAATACCACGTAGATGAATCTTATAGACAGACTGAGTCTGCAGACTGAGGAACTGCCTGCTTCTCATAAAACGTAGAGAGAAAAATTACAGAAAAAAAACATTCAAACTGGAAACAGATCACTGATAAAACTGATCTGATCACAATTTTAACAATTAGAGTCTCAGGGAGACTCTTAAAGATTTAAATCATAAATTCATTTTAAATATTATGAAGATAGTTTCATGACAACAAGAATCATGTCTGTTCTCTTTAAAAAAATATTTCCTCATTTCAACAACAGTAAAATGAGGTGAAGCTGAAGAGTAAACCATAACCTCCATTTTATTCTCTGCTCACAGTCAAAGGTTCAAGCTGTGCAGTTTACATTTTAATTTTATTTTATTTATTATATATCAAAGAAGGTCAGTATTAAGGATTATTATCAGCCTTTACTTGAAGAAATAACCCTGTGCTGCAGGGCTCACTGGTGACAGTGCTGCAAACCCTTGGCCTTCTCTCAGTAAGCTTCATGTAATCACCTGAAATAGTTTCCCCTCACAGCTGTGCCTTGTCAGAGTTCACTTGTGGAATTTCACATTATGGCAAGAACCAATCAGCTAAGTTAAGAGAATTGACAGCCATCATCACTTTAAGAACTGAAGGTCACTCAGTCAAGAAAATATTTAAGAAAATAAAGGATAAAACACATTTTGAGTTATTACACGCTTTTGTTTCCATTCATAGTTTTGATGCCTTCAGTGAGAATCTACAATGTAAATAGTCATGAAAATTAAAAAAAAACATGAAATGGAAAGGGTCAAAAACCTTTTGATTGGAGTGATTGGAGATTATGAAAAATAAAAATAAAACAAGCATATGCAGACAGTCATTGTGGTTGTGTGCTTTCTCAGAATGAGTTCCACCGAAAGGGAAATGTGACACTGGACTTTCCATGTGTGTCTGATGAGAAACATTAGAGACATTGTGTAGATGCATCAAATATACAGACTGAGTTTGCATAGAGACAAACATAATAATAAATGCATAATAAAAAAAATATTAAAACTGTGTTACTTTGACCCTGTTTTATGTGTTGAATTGAAGAAAAACGACTATAAACATTATTTAACGTTAAACTATTTTTAAAGTTCATTTAAATGTAAAAAGTCAGTCTGATTGATTCTGATTCAACCCTGTTGAAGAGGAAGTCTGTTTCTGTGTTCTGTGTAGAAGGCAGCACGCAGCTTCAAACACAGACATGCACTGCGTGTGCAGTCCTCCATTGTGTCATCTGTTCCCTGACAGGGCCCAGCCCTGAACACAAAACAGTTTTAATTCTTAGTCACATGGGTAAAAAGGGGGTTTTATTTCCAGGTTTTGGAATATTTTTTCTTCTTTAAATCTCCAAATTACTGATATTCAATCTGAGGTCAGTTGTTTATGACTCATTTGTTCTCTGTATTAACCACAGAAATCCAACAGCAACATTTTTGTTTCATCTTTCTGAGTCTTAAATTGGGAATGTGATACAGCAGATGAGGGTCTAAAATTAGTTGGTTGGGCAAGATGTAGCTCATATTTTACAATAAAGCTGACCTACATGACGTAGCCTAAGACTCTCAGAGTAACTGAGTGAATGAGTCCCACAGATATCATAGAGTCACATGACCTTGAGCTTTAACTCCCTGTGATCCAACAATTACAGCTAACTCGGCTCTTTGCATTTTAAGTACATTTCAAGTTTTTCACTTTTTTTCACTTTTTCACTTCAAGTTTTTCGGGACCTGTGTTCTGACACATGATGACTTTCAGAGGAACAGTCTGCTTCTCATAAAACACAGAGAGACAAATTACAGGAAATGAAAAGAACCGGTTCAAACTGGAAACAGATGACTGATAAAACTGACCTGATCACATTCTTAACATTCAGAGTCTCAGGGAGAGATTCTTAAAGATTTAAATCATGAACTGATTTTAAAGTCTAAAAATATTCTGAAGATAGTTTCATCACAGCAGGAATAATTTCTGTTCTCTATAAAAAATACTTCCTTGTTTCAACAACAAGGTGAAGCTGAAGGTTGACAGTTTTAGATAAGTCAAATAGAGAAACACGTCAGAGTGTAACCTTGGCCCAACATGTTTCAAATATGTTAAAAATTGCACAAAGAAATATGAAACACATATCTTAAAGGCTTCAGTGCTGCAGTTTCTGTTTCTTCTATGTTTTTCACCTGGAGCTGAGCTCAGGTGGTTTGTCTGTCTGAGACTGGATCAGCAGGTTTACAGTAATAAAGAATAAACACAACATCTCCCCGCACTGTTCAAATACACTTCAACAGAAAAGAAGCTATGCATGAATCAATTTTAAAGAAACATGACACTACATAAAAAAAACTGTTTATGCTTATAGCTTTACACTGCGAAGAAGTCTGTGTGCTGGTACAAAGGCCAGTCTTGGTTTTGCACATTTTTTTCAGTTTATTAGTGAAGCACAAAATTCATTATTTTGGTGTATGAGGCTCTTCTGCTCCTTCATAGTGCATAGGGTTGGGACTCTGTGTTGCACAATGTCTCTGCAGGTGAACTTTGGAAATGCTGTTGAAACACGTTGTTGAAATAGAACCGTGAGATGTTGTCGGACAGCATTTTTTAAAATTTGTGAAAGTGGATATAGGCACATTTAAAGATTTGAACCCAGCCATGTTAAAATTTACTACTTTCTACATGTATATGTGATACATGTAAGATATCACATATATGAAACAACATGTATGGAATTATTCCTCAAAGTAGCCACCCTTTGCTTTGTTGACAGCGCTGCACACTCTTGGCCTTCTCTCATTGAGCTTCATGATGTAGTCACCTGAAATGGTTTAACTTCACAGGTCTGTCTTGTCAGGATTCATTTGTGGTCTTTCTTGCCTTTTTAATGGGGTTGGGACCTTTAAAACCTCAGGTTTCTGAAGCATAAGAATGACTGTAGCAGCAAAAACAAAATAAAATAAAATAAAATAAAATAAAATAAAATAAAATAAAATAAAATAAAATAAAATAAAATAAAATTAAATAAACGGCAGCACAGGTATAAATAATAGTACTAACACTGCAAATTAAAACAACATCCAAAAACACAAGTTAGTAAGAAAGCGTTTACATTACTGCATATTAAGTATTTTAAGTATTAAGATAATACTTTTTGTAGTCCATCTTGAAGTTACTGTAGTTTCAGCAGACCTACACCAACGATATCCACCTTGAGATTATTGAGCAGGCTGGTTTGAATGCAGTTGGATTTATTCTCTTCGTCTTCTGAAACACAGGGCGTTTCACTGGGAAAAGGGCGAGATATCGAACTTTTAATGAATATATATTTTCATAGGACGTATAAGATATGAAAGACTATCGTTCATTTCAACATAATATATCACAATAGAGTTATATAACCGCAAGTTCCGTCTTTGTTCGCTCTTTTTACGCAACACGACTCTCCCCTCACTCCATCCTGTTATACTCGGTAGTCCTGGTTTATAACAAGATAAACTGTGGTTCGGTTATTTGGAGATGATTTGAATTCATAGTGTCAGATGACCAGCAGAATGTAAGGTTATGTAAGTTACCTAATTGGAATTATTTCTGCTTTGCGAGAGGAGTACTGCCAAAAATGTATACTGGAATTAGACAGTCTTGCCGCATGGCATCTCTACCACCCACACCTATGACTATACATTCATGAAAGACTGGAAATCTAGCCTGGGCTGGTAATGTAGCATACCAGGCATTTGACCGTTAGACCAATGAGTCAATTTTTTTTTTTTTTTTGTTGACATAATTTATTATACAGGCTGAAGCACTAGCAGCAGCCGATTGGTTCATTTTTATTATAGACACTGGATTGTCCAATCAAATCTCTTAATGCAAACTAATGTCGTTATGTAGAAATTGACTTTGCAGTGTACCCCCATTGCTTCTAAAAGGGAAATTTGTTATTCAAGTAATGTCAAATAAAAGGGAATACAGCCCATATAATGAATACACTCCTGTCTGGACAGACCCACACTAAAGGTGTTGACCCTCTGAGTGAGTTTTGAACACTTACATATATAACAACCAAACACCTAGTTGTGTGTGCTTATACATGCATGGGTTGCTCTGTATATGTCATTGTAGTGTTGTGTTGTGTATAGTGTGAGTACAAGAAAACAATTATTACAATATAATGGAGTTATATAATCGCATATTGATAGGATGTCTGATCCTTAGTAGTCTGCAAAGACTCTGTGTGCCTTCCATAGTGTTCTGGCATGCACACACATCTTAAGGTCAAGAGAGAAGTTGTACCTTCTCTTACTGATTTATGGTATAGGAGGACACCTACTCTATATCTGTTAAGTATAAGAGCCCTTTGTTTAGGTGGACCGCTGGACTCCTGGCACCGGCTTTTTAAGGAGGCGTTAACAGGGTCATACCTTGACCCACACACACATACACACACACTCACATGCACACACTCACACACAGGTAAGTGCAGGTGCAGGCACTTACGTGCTCACACATACACACACACGAACACAATGTTTTAGTTTATGGCACATCATATAGGGTTTAAAATGGGGGTCACTTCTATAAAACTGTTTGTAACAGACAAAGAAGTAGAGATTTGCAGAGGGACACCGGCCTTGCACATCTCCCCTTCTAGAAGGTGCATGTGTAACTGAAGATGAATAAAGGTTTTGTGAAATGACTACTGAGTCCGGTGTCATCTCTGGAGGCCTGAGGAATAAAAAGAACCGGGGTGAAACTGCTTTACATAACAGTAGCAACGCTGTGCCATATCATCCGCCTTCTGGGATAAATACAATAAAAATGGGTTGATTTGAATCTGCAGACTCACAGATTAGAAGAATTAAACTAAACCAAACATCTTTAACTGTGTGATTAAGAAGCAGAACTGAAATATTCAGGTTGTCCTGTTTAGAGAGCACAGAAAATAAAATGGGAAAAGTCATAGAGAGTTTGTGGTTTGTAGTGTTCCACACTCTGCTGCACCGCCCACTGAATTTCCTCTTTAATGCTTAACAATTCAGACTTGTGTTGCAGCTCAAACAGGAACTGTTTCCTCTCTGTGTGTGACACACAGGCAAAGTCCTCTGTCTCACACTTATCCCTGTAGATTCAGAGTCCTCCAACACCACGTGATATTGGTGCTAATCTGAGCAGAGATCAATGACATCAAATGAACATTCGTCAACTTTGTATCCGTGAATATTACCAACATGCCCAAAGGTTGTCACCTGGGAAGAGTCCACAAAGAATAAAAGAAAGAAATCTTAAAACCAAAATCAATATTGATGTCCTTTCTGTCATTTTGTAGTATGTCTTAACACATAAGCATTGAGTTTTGGGTGGCAGAACCAAACTGAAGAGCTTGTGCTGCCATCTATTGGTTTCATTTATACAAAACAACATAGTGTGCATGAAGCGCCTTGAGGCGACTTTTGTTGTGATTTGGCGCTATATAAATAAAATTGAATTGAATTGAACTACCTGCTTTTTGTGCTTATCTTACTTTATTTTATATTCCATAATATTCTGTTTGTGTTGTTTTTTTATTTGCTTGACATAGTGACGTGGTGATTAGCACTGTTGCTTCACAGGAGTTTGCATGTTCTCTCTTTGTTTGCGTGGGTTCTACACGGGTACTCCAGCTTCCTCTCAGAGTCCAAAGACATGCAGTAAGTGGACTTAAGTTAACTGGTTTCTATGGAGGACCACAAGAGCCACGCGCATCGAAATAAAAATTTCTGTGCTTAAATAATGAATTGTAGAATAAATTCTGCAATTGTAAATTCATTTTTGAATTCCAATTTAATAAACTGCATTTCAAAATCCTTTTTCCAATTGCAATTTAATAAACTGCAGTTAAAAATCCTTTTTCCATTTGCACTTTAATAAACTGCATTTCAAAATCCTTTTTCCACTTGCAATTTAATAAACTGCAGTTCAAAATCCTTTTTCCATTTGCACTTTAATAAACTGCAGTTCAAAATCCTTTTTCCACTTGCACTTTAATAAACTGCAGTTCAAAATCCTTTTTCCACTTGCAATTTAATAAACTGCAGTTCAAAATCCTTTTTCCACTTGCAATTTAATAAACTGCAGTTCAAAATCCTTTTTCCACTTGCAATTTAATAAACTGCAGTTCAAAATCCATTTCCCTTTCCTGTTCGCTCCGGGATTAGGTGCTGGATTAGCTGCTGGATTAGCTGCTGGATTAGCTCTTCGATTAACAACTTGCTGGAGGCTATTCAAATTAGCCACACCGTGGGATGTAAGGAGCTCTCTGATTGGTTGGTCAGACACAGGCTGTCTGCCAGCCTGGATTTTTCTAGCTCATAGCTTCGCCCTGCTAAGAAGCCTGTGTGCTTGTACAAAGGCCGTTCAGCCTCGGGATTTACACTCGGCTCGACACGGATATGTGAAGAATGAAGGGACCCTGCAGCGAAACGGAGAGCGCAACCTCTGACTGAGTGCCTGTCTACACAGTCTGACCACCTGTTGAAGGTAAGGTGCTAACATGGCTAACGCTAGCATCACCGCACGTAGCCCCGTTATTTTAAGGACATCTTAGTTTATGAAAGTTTTACGTCGCAGCTGTACGAGCTAGCTACGTGTTTTGTAAGCTGCTGTGCTCTTCACAAATAAAGCTGGAAGCAGCTCAGACTGTTAGAACCAGCACTGAGGCCTGTTACATTTATACAGTGTTAGAGCAATGGCTGTAACCTGCAGCCTTTAAACTAGCGATTAAAATGCTGACAGTAAACTCGTCAGTCCAGATGTTACCACATTACTTTGTGATACTTAGAGTTAAAACAACTGAGACAGGCTGATTAAAATAACAGCTGTCAGTTCTCTCATTCCTTATATCAAGACTGGAGATCGCACTACTGATTTCAGTTCATTTAATATGTGAGTGCACAGATTCATTCTCAACTGGACATAAATGATGATCAAAGGTTGTATACATGATGAATTCATCAAATCCCAGCCTCTAACACAGTGCGCTGAATCTTAGCTTTGAATGTCCAGTATATTCTAATCAGTGCAATGTAAGCATTCACTGAACCTACAGTATCTACACCTGTGTGGTAAAGATACAGATAATGAAATTTAATTATTAATACAATATACATCATGAAAAATGAAAGCTGAAATTGATTCAGTTTAGTACTTTTCTCTGTATGCTCTGTGATTATAAAGGCCTTAAATTCTGTGATATATACTGTAAATGATTTTCACAGAGGTCTTAAAGTAGTTAAATCACTGCTGATAGTCTGGTTGTTTATATTTTCACATGTTTTTGTGTCTGTAGGGCTGTTTGATGACGATTTGGACTCCTCTGGGAGATGAGGACACACCCACATCTGTTCCATACTGCAGCCATGGATGGTGTTACAGCTCTGAGGCAGCTTTGGGCCATCAGACGCACACACTGGAAAACCAGCACCTGGACTTCATGCAGGAGAGATGGCCTCAGTGATGTAGGTTCATAAGTGAGTTCAAACATTTCTGGCCTCTTATCACTTAGATTCCTTAATCTTAAAAGTGGATGCATTTAAAGCAGGAACTGCACACCTAGCTGTCAAAAGTTTGGCAGCATGAGTAAAGTTTTGTAGGGTCCTTGTTAAAAATTCCACAAGCACCACATTTGTCATATATAGTTCATTTTCAGGGCTCGCAAAATCGCTAGCCCGACGTCCCGGGGCTAGCGATTTTTCCAGTCGGGCTACCAGAATCTATCCCTGCCCTGCCCGTCGGGCTATCATAGGAAGGAAAAATATATGTCAATGCTTTTGCATTCTTTCGGAAATGTAGCTGGGTAAATATGTCATTGGCATCGGTGAACCACTGTCAATATGTGACTAGGGCTGCTCAATTAATCGAATTTTAATCTAAATTACGATCTGGGCTTTCAACGATCATTAAAAATGACTGAGCCGATTATTAGCACCTCCCTCGTGCTTTACTCTCGCGCTGCTCCGTGTGGCAAATCGAGCGCACCTCTCTGCGTTTTGAACACGCCTCACAACAATTAAGAGGAGCTAACAGAGGGAAGCTCGGAAAGCTAAGCAGAAGTTATTTGGAGAGGAGAGTGACTGCCGTTGGTTGAAAAGAGGTTAAAAAAAAAACCCTTCAGTGGTGTGGAAACATTATGGGTTCGCGGAGTCAGACGTGGATCAAGTAGACATAGTGTGTAAACTTTGGTGTTGTAGCTGCACCACAGAGCGACATGGCAAAGTTCACTAAACATAGATGTTTACATTTTATTTTTTATATTGCAAACATTTGCACTGTTATCAGTATTTGCACACTATTTTATACTATTTTTACTATTTCTTTAAAGCCATTATTCAATACATTGTTATTGTTAAATAAATATCATCAAATAATCGAGATCTCAATTTCAGTGAAAATAATCGTGATTATCATTTTTGCCATAATCGAGCAGCCCTATATGTGACATATTGAAATCGCATTTGAATTTGCGCTTGTTTTTTGCTTTCACTTTGCAATCGCGCGAACTGTGTATAGAGAGCGACAGTACTGATTGGTGAGTGACGATAATTTGCGCACCAATTCCTCTGACATCGTCTTATCAATCGTTAGTTTGCTATCAAACATGACAAGTGAAATCTCCCGCAGCAAGCTTAAACATGTGAGAGGTTGATCGCGCAGAGAATCGCTGAGCGTTATGTGAGTGCGTGTGTAAAGGCAGCAGGATATATATTTTAGTTCTGCTGAGCCAAATAAGACCGGTCAGGGTGAAGAAGTGACAGCCAAAGAAAAGCTTACCACAAAACGGAAAAGTTATGACAAATCAGACTATAAGGCAAAAAGAAAGTGCAGCTTTATGGTTTCATGGACAAAAGAATTTCTGTGGCTGGAATATGACAAGCTAAATAACCAGGGGTGCACATAAGTGGTCCGCAGGTGCGCGTTCGCTGTCAAAATAAAATACGCGCACAAGATAAGAAGTTGCAACGCGTGTTTGCGTCCATAAGATTTTCTGGAGGACGACAGACATTTGTTTAGAACTCCTAAAGATGTCGAAGAAGCTCCTTTAAGCAATTACTTTGGTGTTCCTCCACCTCCAAAGAAATGTCAGATGGAGTCCGAACCACAAAAGAAGCGCGTATTCTAGGAAAAGTGGTTGCAGGAGGTGAGCTGGCTTTAAACAAATGATGAACGCACAGAGATTTGGTGCAGAATGTGCCATGAAAATCCCACTCTAGCGGACAAAAACAGTGCCTTTTATATGGACGCAAACGCGCGTTGCAACTTCTTATCTGGTGCGCGTCTTTTATTGTGACAGCGAATGCGCACATGCGGACCACTTATGTGCACCCGTGTAAATAACATAGAAATCGAGGGAAACCAACAACACACCCGGCAGAACATTGAGTCGACAAGTGCCTTTGTTACTGGGACCAGTAATTTTAAGAAAGGCCCCCATTAGAGCCCATGAGAAATGCAAGAAATTGATTATTGCTCAGTCTGCAAATAACATACTAAAAATCAACCTGAAAAATCTGTTAAGAACAGCGTACTATGTTGCAAAGAGTGAACTACCACTGGCAAAATTTAGCAGTCTTTGCAAACTTCAAAAAGCAAATGGCCTAGATCTTGGTTCCACTTGCCTCTTACCCGTGACTCCAGTGGAAATTTCAAATTCAGGATCTGACACAGACTGATTCCTGTTGTACAGTTCTTACAAGTTCATAGAAATTTCTGTTCAATTACAACCAAGTATTTGAGTTGATGATTGTAATTTTTATACAATATTGTAATTTGTGTTTCAACAATTTTTTGATTAATGTTTTTTTCCCATTACGGAAACAAAACAGGAAACAAAACATAAAAAAAAATTGCTCCCTTATTTATTCGGGCTACTTAAATTTATTTTGGGCTACCAAAAACTGAAGAGTCCCTGCCCGAAGGGCTACCAGGGATTTTGAAATTTTGCGAGCCCTGATTTTGTACAGGACATTTTTGAAATTATAAACTATATATTCTAGTTATCCACTTGTCAGTAATTTCTGAGTAAATGGATGGCACTGATAAATCAGTGGTGATTCACCTGCAAATGTTTTTAACAAACTTTGTTTTTTGTAGAATTCATCAGCAGCTGTGAAGAGATGCATTTGAATATCTTCTGGTTCCACTTTTCCTAACCTGGAAGCTGAGGATGGCTGATTTCTGACAAGGACACACACCTCAGCGCTTATCATGGGTGTTACATCCTCCGTGCAGCAATTCCAGAGAAAACGAGAGAGCAACGACCACTCATTAAGACCAGACAGAAATCTGTCCCTTTTTGGCAGCTGTGGAAACTTCCAATAAGAAAGTTTGCATTCTTAGAACAATGCTGGGTCGTGTGTGATGTGTCATCATATGAGGATATTACATTTTGACTTAATTCTGCTCAATTAAGTGTTTTGATCGTTGATCCAGTATAGCAGCTTTGTGTTGTGCAGCAAGTTAAAACCCATTGTCCTCACGAGCACAGCATCTAACAACTCTCCTTAAAAAAACCGAATGACTTTAACTAGACACAATGGTTTCCAGTGGGAGATATATTCATCACTCATCCGTGACACTGGAGAAGTCACCTGGATGAGTGATAAAACAATTTTCCATGGAAAATCCAGAGGAACTAAACTTTGTTGTTGTTTCTCTGGGCTCAATTTCAGCCTCAGGAGCATCTCTCAGAAGAAAACATTTTGCCAATAATCAGATAAAAAGATTGTTGAACCAGGTGGTATTCTCTGGAGTTTAAGACCAAAACTGAACTCAGTGAATTGACATTAGACTGGAATTCATAAGATGAATCGAAATACTGCTGAAGCTGATAGATAGATAGAGATAGATATAGATAGATATATAGATAGATATAGATAGATATATATAGATATATATAGATATATATATATATATGTGTGTGTTTTTGTTTTTTTTCACCAGGTCTGTAAAGTTCAGTATGACTGTGGTACATGATACAAAAGAATAAATACAGAAGAATAAAAACTTTATGTGAATAACTTTACTCTTCTTAAAAATAACTCATAAAACAAGTAAAAGTACAAATGTGTACAAGTTAGAGACTTCCTCAGTAAGTTTACACTCTTTTGGAGTGATTTTAATTATGTGTTAAAGAAGAAAGAGATTAGGAGGTGAGGTAGAGGATGCAGAGTCCATCATCACTGAGGCCGTCTCTCCTGCATGAAGTCCAGGTGCTGGTTTTCCAGTGTGTGCGTCTGATGGCCTAAAGCTGACTCAGAGCTGTAACACCATCCATGGCTGCAGTATGGAACAGATGTGGGTGTGTCCTCATCTCCCAGAGGAGTCCAAATCGTCATCAAACAGCCCTACAGACACAAAAACATGTGAAAATATAAACAACCAGACTATCAGCAGTGATTTAACTACTTTAAGACCTCTGTGAAAATCATTTACAGTATATATCACAGAATTTAAGGCCTTTATAATCACAGAGCATACAGAGAAAAGTACTAAACTGAATCAATTTCAGCTTTCATTTTTCATGATGTATATTGTATTAATAATTAAATTTCATTATCTGTATCTTTACCACACATTTGCCACACAGGTGTAGATACTATAGGTTCAGTGAATGCTTACATTGCACTGATTAGAATATACTGGACATTCAAAGCTAAGATTCAGCGCACTGTGTTAGAGGCTGGGATTTGATGAATTCATCATGTATACAACCTTTGATCATCATTTATGTCCAGTTGAGAATGAATCTGTGCTCTCACATATTAAATGAACTGAAATCAGTAGTGTGATCTCCAGTCTTGATATAAGGAATGAGAGAACTGACAGCTGTTATTTTAATCAGCCTGTCTCAGTTGTTTTAAGTATCACAAAGTAATGTGGTAACATCTGGACTGACGCGTTTACTGTCAGCATTTTAATCGCTAGTTTAAAGGCTGTAGGTTGCAGCCATTGCTCTAACACTGTATAAATGTAACAGGCCTCAGTGCTGGTTCTAACAGTCTGAGCTGCTTCCAGCTTTATTTGTGAAGAGCACAGCAGCTTACAAAACACGTAGCGAGCTCGTACAGCTGCGACGTAAAACTTTCATTAGCTAAGATGATCTTAAAATAACGGGGCTATGTGCGGTGATGCTAGCGTTAGCCACGTTAGCACCTTACCTTCAACAGGTGGTCAGACTGTGTAGACAGGCACTCAGTCAGAGGTTGGCTCTCCGTTTCGCTGCAGGGTCCCTTCATTCTTCACATATCCGTGTCGAACCGAGTGTAAATCCCGAGGCTGAACGGCCTTTGTACAAGCACACAGGCTTCTTAGCAGGGCGAAGCTATGAGCTAGAAAAATCCAGGCTGGCAGACAGCCTGTGTCTGACCAACCAATCAGAGAGCTCCTTACATCCCACGGTGTGGCTAATTTGAATAGCCTCCAGCAAGTTGTTAATCGAAGAGCTAATCCAGCAGCTAATCCAGCAGCTAATCCAGCACCTAATCCCGGAGCGAACAGGAAAGGGAAATGGATTTTGAACTGCAGTTTATTAAATTGCAGGTGGAAAAAGGATTTTGAACTGCAGTTTATTAAATTGCAAGTGGAAAAAGGATTTTGAACTGCAGTTTATTAAATTGCAAGTGGAAAAAGGATTTTGAACTGCAGTTTATTAAAGTGCAACTGAAAAAGGATTTTAAAATGCAGTTTATTAAAATGCAATTGGAAAAAGGATTTTGAAATGCAATTGGAAAAAGAATTTTGAACTGCAGTTTATTAAATTGGAATTCAAAAATGAATTTACAATTGCAGAATTTATTCTACAATTCATTATTAAAGCACAGAAATTTTTATTTCGATGCGCGTGGCTCTTGTGGTCCTCCATAGGTTTCAGTATGAGTGCGTGTCTGTCTCTGTATTAACCCTACAACAGACTGGCTGCCTGCCAGGGTGCACCCTGCTTCTTGCTATAAGACAGCTGGGATAGGGTCCAGCCCCACCCCCGCGACCCTGAAAACGACAATGTGTAAAATCACAAGACGTCTTTAATGTGATGTTTACGTTTAATCATTAGATGTTTCTCTGAGCTTTGTTCTGTCAGTTTTGACTCAAATGTGGTGTGTCTATACATATCAATTATCCTATTTTAACATCAACTTCATGCGTCACCACTCTGGAGTGAGAAAAACTGATGTTTCTTTTCTCGTCTTCAGCTCTGCAGCAAGATATGGAGGCGAAGCTTGGAGATGACGTCACACTTAAGCGTCAGATTATACCATGAAATAATTTCAGTGCTGAAGTGGAGCAGAGCTGACCTGAACACAGACAGCTACGTAGTTGGATGGGAGGCGCCAAAGGAAAGGAGTTTATAAAAGTCGAATGCGCCACGAAACGTTATTCAGCTTGCCACCACTTGAGAGGCACACTTCTGGCACCGTTTTCCTTTCGTCATACTTAAAAAGGGTTCTAGAAATATTCATAGGTTTTATAAAGATATTAGTATTGATACCAACTCTAGAGGTTACGTGACTGAATTACGATTTTCTTATTCGAAGGATCTGTTACTCAAATCAGGGAAATGGCTTTAACTCTCTCACTTTTGCTTCTCTACGGCGTCTTCGTGTTCGTCTCTGCAGGTGAGATTAAAAATTAAATCTCAATTAATTCAGTCAAAACAGTCAGTGCGCCCCCAGGGCAGCTGTGGCTACAATATAGCTTGCCATCAATAGTGTGCGAGTGTGTGAATGTAGTAGAAAGCTGGGCAGACACTGTGCGATTTTTCAGTCGCGCGATTCAGCTCAAACTGCACGATTGACTCGCAGGAGTTATAAGGTCACGATGCAGGGTCTCACACTGTACAGCCCGATGCTCTGATGCGACCTGAATGCTCAAACTGTGCGTTCATAAAATGAAGGTTATAATAGAAATTCTGTCGCTCGCTCTCCCTCTCTGTCTTTCACTCACACAGACACGCACACCACCACCATCAACTTTGCTAAATTGCTAATGAAAAACATTGATCAGGCAGCTGTGATTGAGCAGCAATGTAGATCCAACTATTTTCACGGTTGTTGTGGTCGTGGTAATTTTGTGAGGCCACATCGAAAAGGCTCGGGTGAGCTTTCCAAAGTTCTACAAGTTGCGCCTCCATCACTTGAGTCCAGATCACACGCTGCACTGCCGTGCTGCTCCGTCTTTTTCACCGACGTCTGTGTGTTGGCGGGTGCGCAGTGTAAGCTGCTGCGGTGACACCCTTACCAGCGATTGATGATCGGGAGCTGGTCGTGAGGTGTTAATCGCTTCTCGTTACCCCACGTATACTACACGATGCACGACACACGATGAAGGCCAAGCTCGGGCCGATCACCAAAACGGTCGCACGACTCAAAAATCGGCTAAAATGGGCCATAAATCGCACAGTGTAATGCTGGGCTTACACTGTGCGATTTTTGGCCCATTTTGGCCCAGCTTAAGCCCAGCTTTGTATAGTGCTTTAGTCCATAGGGACTAAGTAAAGCGCTATACAAATACAGGCTATTTACCATTTCTGTAGTGTTGAATTAAAAGAAGCAGTATTTATCACTGTGACAGATATGATCAAAGTGTTTAGCTTGACTTGCATAAAACAATCTAATTTAATATAACACTTATATAAATTCTGTGTTTGTTTCCTGTAAATCCAGTGGGTTTGTATCTCAACTTTTCAATGTATGACTGGAAAGGACGCTGCGTTTCTCCTTGCTACTTTGTGAAAGTCTTTTCCCCCTCAATATGTGACAGTTCACGGTTAATCACATCCAAGTTGTCAAGTGTGCCAGAATATTTTTCCTCAGGTCACATCTAGTTCAACGGTATCCACAACCCGAAAACTACCCGCGAAGAAACAAAGAGGCTCGCCTTGAAAAGGTACAGTTTCTTTGACTGACTATGTGCAGATTACGCAGGGGCTTTAGACATGGATTGGAAATGACACATGGCTGCTATAGAAAAATGTGTATATCCTGAACTCGTACTTCAAGCACGAGTTCAGATTGCGTAATTCCGGAAATCAATATCAAAGCCCATAGAGGAAATTCATTTGCATAAGTTTGTTTTTACAATCACTGAAATGCAAGTTAGACATTTTTTCTATTATTATTGTTATCATTATTATTATTATTATTATTTGTACTTGACAGGAGTGCTTTCAGTCATTTTCTCATCAGTATGTTAGGACAGAAACGATTATGTTGTGGATTTATTATCATCTCGTGAAAAAATGTGTCCATCTTTCAAACTCTTAGATTGTGTAGGCATTAATGCAGCTGTCAGACACTTCCCTTGCACTATAACCATTGTTTGCATGCTACTGTAGCAATCAGTGTTACATGAAACTTGCCTATGTAAACCTTCAGACACATAACAAACACATCAATGGTCAATTATTTGTTATGGAAAAATGCCACAGTTGGATCTGATGTGAATATATGAGTGAAGTGAGTTGAAGACAAAAACTGAACTAAATTTTTTTTTAGGTTTTAAGAATAGAGTGCACAGAGTCTGTAATCTGATTACATTTCATCTTGAGATTTGGTCTGACTGGCATCATTTAATGGCTGGATGAGAATATTTTAAAGGTATAGTATCTTAAATTCAGAGTACAGATCTTCAGAAATTTTTTTAAAAGGGTGCCCTGTATGTCTCAATTTAATTTCACTTTCACGTGGAACTGTGACCTAATATAACAGGTCCATCAGTAAATGGTGTCTTATCTTCCGTTTCTGTCTCCTAGATTTTTTCAGGTCAGGTTACAGCTGAAAAGATTTAAAAACATGAAATGTCACATTAGGATTTCAGCTTCAAGTAATGAAAGTATCATATCATGCAGAGTCCGCATCATACTATAATGCTCGTATGATCGCACTTGTCATAAGGGGACCGGTCTTGTTTGCATAAACGTTGCCCAGTAAACTGTGAGTGCTAACATTTCTATGGCATATGCAAATACTTTAGACAAATCCCACAGTTTTCTATATTTTTTACTTTTGACAGTTTAAATAAGCATTAAGAAATCAAAGGTCAGATTAAAATGGTGTATCACAATATAATGTATCATCACACAATACTATATATATATATATATATATATATATATATATATATATTCAATATCAGAGACAGCATGCGAGTTTGCTAGTATAGATAAAAATATTACAGTACATATGAACATGAACAGTGTTCATTGAAGTGTTTTCAAGCCAGCCTCTGTCTGCAATGTTGATTTAGGTAAAGGCTTTTAACAAAACAATTGCAATAAATCCAATAATAACTATGATTTTCACCATGATTAGTAGCAGTGATGGGAATAACGGCGTTCCAAGTAACGGCGTTACTTTTTTCAGTAACGAGTAATCTAACTAATTACTATTCCTATCGTTACAACGCCGTTACAGTTACTAACAAGGAAACGCGGTCCGTTACTATTTTTCAACAAACAGACGGTTGAAGCTGTGTTCAGCTTACCGCATCTTATATCAGTTGCACAGAAGTAGCTGTAAGTAATCTGGTCGCTACAGCTTTAAGCAGCTATGCGCTCCCGCGGAGGGCAATCACGATCACTGCACAACACCTGGAGCTCAGGGGGCAAAACAATCGCATGAGTGCTGCTGTTTGACTGAGGAAGAGTAAAGTAGTCGTGGTAAGCTAATCACATGACCACTTAAAGACAAAGCAACAAGGTGACATATAGCAGTTTATAAATTGTATCGATAGGCCACGTAAAACCAGAGTCATGATAAACAATATATACGCGGCGTTTTTTCCTCAATAGTTTCGTCACATTTACTGTCTAAGGACAGCGCAGCGAGACCTCTCTGCTTATGAGCAAAAAAACAGGGGAAGTTTTAGGAGTGAGAGAGAGAGAGAGAGAAAGACAGCAGAAAAAGAGGGAGAGCGAATTTTGAGATGTGAAAATTCGTGTTTGGAGTGTGTAGTTAATGTGTTGTCTTGTGTAGTTAGTGTGTAGTGTTGTGGATAGTTTTGTGTTGTGTGTCAGAACAATGAGAGACTGCTGTCTCCAGGTAGAAACAGGAGTGATACACCTGCTGCTGTCAGACCTGCAGGTATCAGGCTGTGATGTTCTCCTTTGTAGTGGACAGAAATATTTGGAGTGGCACAAATAATTTGTGTGACAATTGACAATTTATAATTGCATTTTAAGTTATGAGAAATGATTCATTAAACATGTTTGGTTATTACAGTAAAAAATTTAATTTTTTCTACTCAGATTTTATGTTTTTTGTCTGATTTTAGATCAATTGTGTTAATACACATACATGTCAAAATGAAAACACAACTGTAAATTCAGACATGTGAGGTTGTGCTGAAAAGGATGATACCAAACAAGACAAAGTAAATAGTTTTAAAAGGTGAAATGTAGAGGTCAAATCAAAAGTAGTTAAAAATGGCCAGTTATACCCTGGACCCCAGAGGGTTAAACTTTTTTTTTTTTTTAAAGTAACACAATAGTTACTTTTCAAGTAATTAATTACTTTCAGAATCTTGTAACTCAGTTACTTACTTTTTTAAAGAAGTAACTAGTAACTATAATTGGGGCTACCATGATTAGTCGACTAGTCACGATTACGTCGACTATCAAAATCGTCGACGACTGATTCAATAGTCGACGCAGCGTTTGAAGCTTTGTAAGATCCCAAAAGACGCAGGAATAAGTAGTAGGATTTAAGAGTGTAATAACGGACTGAAACAGAAGATGGCAGCACTGCATGTACAAGGATGCCAGCTGCCATTAAACCCCGAAGAAGAAGAAGAAGTAGCTCTGTCCCAGAATTCATAGCGCGGCCCAGCTCAGTTTCCAACAATGGCGGCAGCTAGTTAGTTTTAATATTACTCTTATTATTCCTTCTGGGTCACAAAATAAACGTTTAACATATTTTCTGGCGAGAATATAACTGTGTAAACCTCAAATATCTGCTCAGTTTATCAAGACACCACATATTTTCAAAAGCGCTCCGACGTTTTCGGAGACATCTGTTACCCACTAGCTCGAGAGCTACCCGGGGGCAAGGTTCACTAGCGCCGGTGAGAACACCTGACTCCCGGCAAATTGTTTTCAAACCCACCGCCGCCGCTACTCAGGTTAAACATGATATATAAGTCACTTAGATAACTTAAAAATTATATTGTTTGGCTTTTTTTTAGTATTTTATTTGTTCCTGAGTAAATTGGTTTGGCTGAGATTAAAGTTATAGTTTTTACACAGCTGAATAAACGTCAAGCAGACAACTGATTATCAGAAGTGTGAGATGCTCGAGAATATACTCCAGTGTCCCGTTATATTTTAGATAGCAAGGAGTTTATTAAACTTCACCGAAACAATCTGCAAATTTCATTAAAATTTAATAAACTATCATCTTGTCTTTATTTTTAGTTAGCACATACTTTAAACACTTAAAGCTGTAAGCTAATGATAGTTATATAAGAGCAGACGCGTGCTGGTGCAATAAGCTGTACGTTTTACGTCCAATGGATGCATGATCTGATTAGTCGACTAATCGCAAAAATAATCGGTGACTAGTCGACTATCAAAATAATCGTTTGTGGCAGCCCTAACTATAATTAATAATTACTTAAGTAACATGCCCAACACTGTTTATCGGCCTCCATTGCTGCAGAACAGCTTTAAATTGTTAACCCATTTTTTTGTTCCCTGAAAAATGCCTTTTTGTATAATTCTAAAATGTACATTATTTTTGAGTTTTGGGTTAGCCTTAGCCTTAGCTTTTATTAACCTCTGGCAGTTCACCAATTACCTTAGTACCATTTCAAACTATTCTTTGGATTCGAACAACTTGAATTGCGATAAATTACTGGAAAAAACTTCGAACTGTAGTGCGTTTTTTTTAAAGGGAGCTATTTCCTTGTAATGTTATTTGCTGAATACAATGCATAAAAGTTTGATGACACAAAGTTTGAACATATATAGTGATTGCTGAGATGTTTTTGTTTCTCATACTGTATCAAATGCTTCTCTAGACATTTTATTTTCTTTGACCAATGTGCTGTCGATTCATTGTCCAGCCATTATTATTATTTTTGAATTGTATCTTTATTTTGAACACGTTAAAACAGTATAGTAACAACGGGAAAAAGAGACAAAAGGAAAACAAAGCAATAATCATTATAATTAACTGATTTAACTGATGTTCAAAGAGCATTAGGAAGAAGCATAAGCCTATTTAACTCCCCCCCCCCCCCCACCCCCCACCCCCGACTATTTAGTAACTAATAGTAAACACCTTTTCTTCCCGTTTATGCCCTGTCAATCATAAGTTCTTTAGTATAATTTGTTACATGTATTTGCAATCCAAATACATGTAACAAATTGTGTTGAAATCTGAGGCCAAAACAATATTAAGTGTTCATTACAAAAAATCAGCATTCAGGGCTGCTCACTGGGAAAGATCTAAATCTATTGGCACAGAGCTGTTTGTGTGTAGTGCCTGATGTGAAAATAAACCCCATTTAGTCAGCAATATGTAGTCTTACATTAAGCTTGCCAACTGCATTACTTTCCCTTGTAGTACTTTTTACGTGGAATAAATTCAAGAAATACAGTGTTGAAGCTTGACCTCTCCTCTATGATGTGAACTCCCTCACATCATAGTTTGCTCAGGACATGGTCACAGTGCTGCAGAGGTCGTTGAGGGATGTGCTAACATTACCAGCTAGAGAAATACATTGTTTGTTATTATTGTGGGCTGGTAGAATGGTCTTACACTGACTATCTCTGTCATGTAAATGGTCAAACTGGGGCCATACAGGATGTGGTCCCCTTCTCAATGCACTGAGCTAAACCAGCACCCTCTAAGGCAATAACTAAACATTTAAAGTCACAAGAAGCAAATCACTGTCGCTGAAGTGGAAAGTGAGCTCATATATGACCTGTGACTTGGCAAAAATCTGACACAGCTATTTGTGCCTCCAAGCTAAACTTACTGGCATCAGGTCTTTTACAATGAAATGGATTGTTGCCCTCGTGATATCGTTTTTTTGATTCCTCATTTTTGGGGAGATTTTTTTGCTGTTGATTGTATGGGATAAAGTGCCCCCCCCCCCCCCCCCCCCGCCCCCCACACTCACACACACAAATATTTCTGAAAATGTGTTTTGTTTGTTTGTTTTAATTTCAAGTATTGTATAAGAACACAAACTGCAAATGTGAACACATTTTTTTCCTTCTCAATCTTAATTAACTGAAACCTTTCATTGAACTACTAAATAAATAAACTGTCAAGTTATTCTAACACTAGTGGACTGGGTAACCAAAACAAAACTTTTTTTTCCCTTTAAAAAACAATCAGATGTCTGTGGTTCAGTGTCAGAAGATCAGCACAGGGGCAACTCCAGAATTTTCTCATAGGGGCGTACCGCCCCTGCATCAACAATGGCTGTGCAATAACTTTTGAAACCTTAACATGCAGCACCATTAACAAAAGTGGGTCAGCATAGGTTGCCTGCACGAGCACACACTTTCAGCTTGTGAAACTGTTGCAGTTGCTGGTAGCTGATGTGAAGAAATGTCTGGACAAATCTGGACAAAGTTGTTTTTCCCCCTCCCTTGGGTAACATATACATAGCAAATAAAAGCATGTAACTAGGGTGATGTAAAGTGTGTATCATCAGATTTAACTATAATATTGTGAGGCTGTCCATCTGTGAAGTAATTATAAACCTAACTCCGTTAACTTGCTTGTAGACTTGTGTTTCTGCTGTTCCTTCAAACATATCAGGCCCTTGTTTACAGATCAATGTCACAACCACTGTGACAGTGGATTTTATTTAATCAAATAAAATCCACTGTCACAATTTATTTTAAGGTTTTCTATTGTGTTTACTGGAACCTTCTAGATAACTTAAAGAAAGTGTTGCTGTCATATTTTTTTGTATGTGGTTTCTTTATCATCATCTACAAGAGCATTAAGAACATGTCTTATTTTATTTTTCAGTTGCTGACTGGCCATTGGAGCGCTGAACCTGCAGTGAACAGCCAACCAGTGACAATTAATGCTACAGCACTTTTGAGCTGGAAGACACCCCTCTCTTTCTCTCTCTCTCTCTTAAATAAATAACACGTTTGAGCTATTTATGTTTTTTACTTGTAATGACTTGTAATAGACTACAACTGGTAATGGGCGGGCTGGCTGGCTCATATGATGGACAGTAGATAAATCATGTGTGCAGAAGACCATATGTTACAGTGGTGATTGGCACAGACTTCAATGGACATTTAGGTGAAGGGAACAGAGGTTATGAGGTGTTGGGTAGGTGTGGTGTTTAGGAGAGAAATACAGAAAGACAGATTTTCCAAAAGTGGAAATGGCTGTGGTGCAGCCATACTTCAAGAACAGGGATGAACTTCGAGAAATATATGAAAGTGGAGGAAGGAGCACACAGGTGAACTAAATATTATGCAGAAGATGCAATCAGAAAGAGATAGGAGACAAGGTGTCGCCAGGGGAGAATGCAGCTATGCAGCATCAAATGGTAGTCTGTAGGATGAGTTTGGACATCAAGAAGAGGAAGTGAGTGAAGGGAGAAGCCTTCACTCACTTCACATATAAGGATTACATATTGGAAGTTTGAGAAGGAAAAATGTCATACAGGAGTTGAAACAGGCTCTGGGTACTAGGGAAGACTTACCAGATGGCTGGGATAGTACAGCTTTATTGCTGAGAGAAACTACCAAGAAGGTGTTTGATGTATTCTCTAGACAGAGGAAAGAGGACAAAGAAAAGTGATCCTGAAGTTATTTGAAGGAAGGGATTTACAAAGAAGTATAGTCAGGGAAATTAAGAAAATAGACCAGAGTACTGGGAGGCTAGGCATGTAGCAAAAACTGGTGGTAAGGAAAAGGCTGAGTGTGTTGTATACAAAGTGGGACACTAATGAAAGAGGGAATGAGACTGGCTAGGCAGAGAGAGTTTGAATGAATGTGCAGCAGATTAGGGTGATGAGGGTAGAGATAAATGCCAATAAGAGTAATACAGAATAATTTGCATGAATGAGATCGAGTAACATGTAACAATGAAGCTGTAAGAAGTAGATAACCTAGGTAGTTAGGTTTAAATACCTGGGATCAACCATCGAAAGCAACAGCCATGCAGAGAGATGAAGAAGAGAGTCCAGACAGGGTGAAGTGGGATGTGTGTCGGGGTGATTTGTGACAAAAAGGTAGCAGTAAGAGTGAAAGGGAAGGTTTACAAGATGGTAGTGAGACCTGCTAAGATGCATGTCTTGGAGATAGTGGCACTGAAAAAAGCATTTTCAGCTATGTCACCTTCAGCTTGGCCTCCTGTTTTAATGTTCACATTGGGAGCAATTAGAATAGTCAAAATTAGAACTAAGCAAATCAGAGGGACAGATCAGGTTGGACAGTTTGCATACAAGCTTAAAGAGAAGAGTGAGATGGTTTGGACATATGCTGAGAATAAATAGTGGCTATATTAGACAAAGGATGTTGAAAATTGCCAGGCAGAAGGAAAACACGAAAGACCTCTGAGGAGATTTGTGGATGTATATAGGGTGAGATGGAGGCAGATGATCCACTGTAGCAAAACCAGCCAGAAGACTCAAAGGTATAAGATATATACAAAATATATAACATAGACTCCAAGAAGGTGCAGGTGGCATTTAATTTCTTGCAGAGGTGATAAAGTGTTGTGAATGAATATAATTTGTCAGATTTTATTACGCTTACTATGTTTGTGAAGGTTCTCAGTCATCCAAGTAACTGAGTCTAAGGAGCTTGAAAAGAAACGTGTCTGGAAGTCCAGACGCATTTCTTTCCAACTTCCTTAGACTACTTCGACCAGTTTTTATATATGCAATTTGAATCTTTTGTATTCACTGACTTTGGAGCTTATTTGATCATACAGCTTGTGTCCCTTTTTTGTGTTCCAAACTCCAAGTAAATATGTTGAGGCTTTTTTTTTTTTTTTGTCAAACCAGCTAATGTAAAGAATGCCTGGCTGTGTACTATACCCCACTATACTACGCAGTGGGAATTTGTCTTCTCTAGTGAAATTCAGGATTAACTTGCTTTGTAATACAGACCTCAAAAGTCACAGCCATAACCCAGAACACTAAAAATGTGATCTACAACACAGTGAGAACTGGCAACTCTTATCTGGAGGGGGTCAGAGTGAATTAACTGGACACCTGTAGAAGCAGGAATGTTGCAGCATGAATGGAGCCCCGAGGAAACCGTCGCTGATGAGCAGAGTCCAGAACAGAGGAAAATCAAAAGCTGACTGACTGAAGACATCAAAGACTAAAATGCAGAATCACTACAGAAAAGGCTATAGATTGGGTCAGACGAGAGAAGAGCTGCAGGTTAGAATGTGAAAACGCTTTTTCACGCCACAGCTCCAACTGACCGTACGTATTTAAATAGTAGCATTACTGATGTTGTTAGCCAGTGTTGTGCCAAAATAGTGATTTCCAGATGATTTTAGAACCATTATATAATCTGTTGCTGTTTCTGCTGCCCTATTGGGCATATCATGCATACAAAGTCTTTTAATGTCAATTAGTTTTTTTTCTGGATAAATATTGGATATATAAATTTACTTTGCCAAAAACTGATTGCAGCTGCGACCTTGAGACAGGAATGTTGTTTGTTGCAGGGTGACTGCAGGGTTTATTTCATTCATAAGAGGGTTTTGATACCTGTTTGACAGATTTTAGGTAAACAAGTGATTTGCAACAGTTTAAATTCAGCAATCTTTTGGCAAATACTTTTAATCACTTTTTGGCACAGTACTAGTGAACCTAACCTAACGTTAACAGCCAAACATGTGCTTATCTCAGAAGCGAAAAAACGTCAAATTGTAGCCTTTCTAGGCTCCTAACAGGTACTGTCAACTGTGAAACCTCTGTGTTGTGGGCGTGGCTTTTTAGGACCCACGGACGACAAACCAGGAAATAAGGATTGTGAATATTTCGTGTTTAAATCATGAACTATTCACTAACGTCATGATATTTTCAACAGGACAGAACAGTCAGTTGTAAGATAAATAAACAAACAAATAAGTTGAATTGTTGACAACTCCGTGCGCAGCTACAACTGCAAACGACAATATAGGTGACTGCACCATTGCCTGTTCGGAACGCAAACAATTAAAATGTGAATTATCCCAAGTAATATTTTTCCTCACATTGTTGTTAAGTATTTCCACTGTGCACGCACTTTTTTTAAATCCACCCTCGGATTGCCACAGGTAGTGGATTAACCTCTGCTCAAACTCCAACAGTCCCTTTTCGGTTTACCCTGTTGGGCAGGGCCGTTGCTAGCCATTTGGGTGCCCTAAGCACAAATGCTTTATGGTGCCCCCCCCCGCCACTGAAAAAAAAACAAAAAAAACATTAATACTTTTGAATTTCTCAGTGGAATTTGTTTAATTAAATAACAACAAACATGACAGTTAAACAAATAAATAAGGTTAAAGGAGGTTAAAAATACTGTTACAAATAAATACTGAAACAAAAATTGAACATTGGAACAAGAACAAAGAGCCTGGCAATAATGTGTAATTTTTTTTATAAAAAAATAATATATATAATATAATAGTATTATTATTAATATATTTACAAATAGTTTCACAATAGAATTTAAATAAGAAACTTAAATAAGAAAAATAAGAATTTGAACACAAAAGCCACATTCCTTAAGTAACTATGTTAAACATTTTTACAATTAATTGTCAGAGTATGCCCTAGAGAGGCACACGCCTGCATTTTCTGGTTGCAAAATCAGCTATAAGGTCATCATATGATAGCTTCTGAGCCACGTCACCATTGATGCTGATAACAGCCAGACCACTTAAACGTTCCTGCCCCATTGATGAACGCAGGTACGTTTTAATGAGTTTGAGCTTTGAAAAGCTTCGCTCAGCAGAGGCAACTGTGACAGGCAGGGTCAGTGCAATACGCAGAGCAATCCACAGATTGGGATATACCTCTTGAAGCTGATTGTCATGTAAAAATGACAGCATTTCCAAAGCAGACGTCTGTGGTGGCAGCTGAGGAAGGTTGATGATTTCCTGCATCATCTCAGGTCCATCAATGTCAGCTACTCCCTTATCTGTCAGTGTCTTCTGTACTTCAGTGCAGTGTTTTTTTAAATCCTCCTTGGACATCCCATTCACTTTGCTGAAATCAAGCAGCACTCCATATTTCTCCTTCACTTGATTCATGGTCTCAAACCTCTCCTGTAGGGACATTAAAGCAGAGTCCACAACACAATTGAAAAATGTGACCTCAAGCTTTTTAAGGGCATCATGGAGGGGCTCATCAACAGCTTCATATGCAAACTGCCTTTTTGTGCTCCTGAGCCTTTTCTCCTTCAACTGTGGTTCTATGTTCAGGGCCTCACAGAGTTCTTTGGCAGCTGACACAGCCTCATCAAACCCAGACTGTCTGTATTTAGAGAGGTTACTTTTGGCAGTGTCAATGAGCCTGACAGCAACATCGAGCTGCATGGAGCTGGACTGTAGTAACTTGTTCACCTGGTTTGTGATTGTAAGAAGTTCACACCACACGATGGAGCAAATCAAAAATCGAAATGAGGCTACTTCCTCAGCAAGCACTTGAGCCTCCACCTTTGCGACTGCATCACTTACAGCTTCTCTGGCCTCCAGGAGAGCATCCCTCACTTCTTTTGTCTGACTCCGGACAGCAGTTACACTTTGAAGCCTGCTTTCCCATCTAACGTCACTCCAAGATTTAAGTGTCAATTTCACATGTTTTGTTAAAATGGCCCATCGCTGGGTGGCACTGGAAAAGAAATTGAACAACTTCTGCAAATACCCAAAGTAGCCAGTTGCATCTGGAGAGGACTTGGCAGCATCAGCTATGACCAGATTCATCGTGTGAGCTCCACAAGGCACAAACAATGCTCTCGGGTTTAATTGTAGCAGTCTGGCCTGAACACCTTGCTTCTTCCCCTTCATGTTGGCCCCATTGTCATAGGCCTGTCCTCGACAGTTTTCAAATGGAATGCCAAGCTCCTTCAACTTGTCAAGGACAACATTGGACAGGTTAAGGCCAGTTGTTTGCTCCACATTTATATAGCCAAGAAAGTATTCTTTAATATCTGGTTGTGCTTGGAAACAAACAATGCGTACTATGACTGACATTTGTTCAGTGTGACTCACATCTGGAGTACAGTCAAGAATGATGGAGAAGTATTTTGCCAACTGGATTTGCTTCACAATGGCGCGGAATGTTTCTGAAGAGATAATCTGAATTAGTTCGTTCTGTGTCTCAGGGCTGAGGTAATGTGTGTGGGAACCTTCATCTTTTATGTTGGCCAAGTGATTTGCCATTACAAGGTCATATGTTGCCATAAGCTCTACTTCCTTAAAGAAGTTGCCATTGTCCGGCTCATAAAGACGGTCAGAAGAGCCCCTAAAAGACAAATTTCTGGAAGCCAGTGAGAGAGTTATTGAGAGTAATCATTTGAGAATCTCTCGCCACTTTTTCCTTTCTGCCTCTAGTAAGGTCAACTCCTGTTGATCTATTGCCATGCTTTTCTTTAGCCGTGTGTCCAGTTCTCTCCACTTAAGCATGCACTGTATGTGGTCTTGGCTACACTCATGACCCCTCAAACGGATGTTGATGTTCGACCAGTCACTGAAGCCCTCTGTACTCAGCTTTATATCCTTCACACTGAAAAGCTTACATGCAAAGCAGAACACAGCATTGTTCTGCGGAGAGTACACTAACCAGCTCCGGTGAACCTTTTCTCCATTGGGAAGAATTTTGAACTTAAGGCTAGTGTGAAATGCTCTTCCATCAGGCCCCTTTGGAAAATTAAAATCAGAGCTGACATTAAAAGGACCTCTCCGCACAATTTCAACACGATCAGCATCTACAATGTGAGCTGGCCAAAGAGCAGGATCGGTTGAAGGGGGCACACATGTCTCCACAGTGTCACTTTCTGATAGTCTCTCAGTGACAGGACTCTCAGTGGTACTTGTGTATGGAACTGTACCTGAACTGGTGGTTGATGGTTCTTGTTCTTCTTGGCTAGGGATTGTTGCAGGGTCTACAATGGCTGGTGGTTGATGTCCAGGGATGGCACTACTACTGGATGGTTCATCCTGTCCTTGAGATCCTCCTTGAACATATTTAAGCATTGACCCTGCATACAAGAGAAAATATTCAGGGATTTTACAGAAATACAATTTTGAATCTACAGTAGGCCTACGAAAAATTGCATTATAAGACTAACTAGAAAGCGAAAATTTCAGAAGAAATTTTAAGTGTGCCTATGCCGCTGGTAAACAGTGTAGTTTGCCATTCATACAGCTACAGAGAGCAAAACTCAGCAGAGCAGCCATTCTCCACCATGAACTATGGTAAAAACAAACACCGCTCGCACCTCACAGATGACAGCTTACAATTTTGGGTAAAGATGAAGTGACTTTGTACAGCCCCGATTTGCAGACGCTGTGCACATAGTTTCATGAGCAGAAGTCCCATTGTACCACGGCAGACCCGACAATGTTTGCATGAACACGCTTTGAAGCATTACGTTATGGACCACTTTTCACACATGGTTGGTGTACCCACACAGCCGGCTGTAGCTTTTCAACTCACAGCCTGACACACACCCAAAAAACAGCCGAGAGAGCACAGACTACGCCAGAGAGGCGTGATTGCAGATGCCGCTCAGGTGGGTCCACCTCCCCTGCAGCGGCACTGCAGACCACGCCCCGCCACACACATCAATCACGTAAAATAAATATTTATGCACTTTTGCATTCACTTTTTGTTTTTTGTTATTTTTACACAGTGTTCTGAATGATTAACAATGGTCTATAGACAATCTTGTGTATTATTATACAAACTTTGGTTGTAAGATGCCCTACCTGGCCCCCTGGCAAAAGCTTTGCTAGATCCGCCCCTGCACAGTTACCAGCTGTCAGCTAAATAAAAAAGGAGCTTGGTGTTTATTTCTCTCAGAAACAGTTCATAACTTCCCTTCAACTCATTCATGTCACCTAAAAAAAAGGTAAACCTGTTTCTCCATCACCAGTTCAGCTCTGATGATTCGGTAAGGTCATCTCCTGGTTTCCACCAAACTACACCTAAACTCGGTTTATATCTGACCCAAATAGAGTGCAGTTCATAACTTCTTACCTGAAATTCAGTTCACCTCACGCTCTGACCGGCAGCCGCCTGCTTCTCCTGCCTTCGGTTTCCCTGATCCACGATCTACCACCGGTTGATCGGCGGTCGCCTCGCCGCCTCGTTCCCTGCATGCTCTGTCTGACACACACCGGTGGATAGCTGCCCTCGGTTGTAGCTCCGCGTCAGCGACCACCAAACAACTCAGTTATTTTTTCCACATCGACCAGCATCTGGACAATCCACCGCCTTTCACTGTTTGTACCGTTACTAAAAAAAAACCCTCATCGGCTCATAAAAACGAAAAATAAGTCCAGCTATGACCCTGAGTCAAAAAGACAGCCAGTTAGCTAGCTAGCTGTCTAGCTCTTTGCAGGCACCGAAACCATCAGAGCTAATATGGGATGTCTTGGTAACACGAGCACATATTTGAAGTTTACATCTGGCCAATCCACCACCTTTCACTGTTTATACCGTTACTAAAATGAATAAATAAATAAATCATTTATTTATTTAAAATAAGTCCAGCTGTGACCACGAGACTTTACGAAGGACCGGGTGTGAAACCAGAGTAAGCCGCTCTCACTGTCATCCAGGCCGGCTGTAGCTTGTTAGCAAAGCCGCGCTAGCCACACTAGCCAGCTAGCCTCAAGCAGAAACGACATCGTCAGAACATTGTCGCTAATATGGGATGTTTTGACAAAATGAGCAGATATTTGAAGTTTACACACCTATATTCTCGCCTGAAAATATCTTAAAAGTTTATTTTGTGACCTAGAAACAGTATTAAGAGGAAAATAAAAACTAAGTGATGGCCGCCATTGTTTGACTCGGCAGAGGCGTGCTATGAATTGTGGGATATTGAGTTTTCCACCAAGCATTACCGTAACTATTGAATGATTTGCGCAACCTTAAAAATTCCAATGGCTCCTGAAAGCAGCGACGCTGTGCGCACCGTTGATATTGTCATCATTACGGTAATCCAAATAAGGGTAGACAGGCCGTACTACTCCCGGCATACCACTAGAGAGAGCCAACACACCACAAATGAAGTTTGAAATTTGTATCAGTGGGACCAAAAGATGGAGCCAACACACCACAAATGAAGTCTGTTTCTATGGCGCCAAAAGAAGAATCTTTCTAAATTTGCACTAAAATATTAATATTTAAAAAACTATAAAAGTCATAAACACCAAAAGTGTATACCATACTAGTCCAGCTCCAGCCGCACAAAATGATCTAACATATGTAACCCTATTGTCAAAACTGTTTGGCAGAGAAGCGCGGGAAAATTTTCACTAAAATATTAATATTTAAAAAACTATAATAGTCATAAACACCAAAAGTCATAGCACACCATTCCTGATCCAGCCGCACAAAATGAGGTAACATATATGAAGCTTGTCTCAAAACTGCGAGGCGAGATTCGCTGCAAAATTTCAGGCGGAAACTGAAGAATAATAATAATAATAACTAGAAAAATTTGCATTTCCTGCGAAAATGCTTTGTGGATGCCTTAACGCTGAAGCTGTCTGCTGAAAAGCTGAAAACGATGAAAAGTTGCAAAAAGTTGTATGGTGGTGAAAAAAAAAATGCCTCCCTGAGCAGGATTCGAACCTGGCCCTCCTGGTCTCAAGGCGGCTATCCATTTCCCTGAGCCAAAGACATTCTTACAAAGAAGAGGTGGAGAGACGGACAATTCTGCTGAAATGAGCAGAAGCTGCTGAGAAGTGTGCTGATAAGAGGTGAAAAGGCTGAAAATTTTGCAGAAAAGAGGTGAATCAGCAGAATTTCTGCAGAAAAGAGGCAAAGAAGAAGCAGAAACTTGCGCTGAAAAGAGATGAATCAGCAGAGTTTCTGCTGAAAACAGTTTTTTTTTCTAAAAACAGCCAAAAAAGCTTAGTAACAGTCAGCCTCCTTGAAATGGCAGAAATACTGTGATTTAGTAGTAATACTATAACATAACAGATATACTGTGATGTTGCAGACATAGTATGTTTTTGCACTACTCATTTGTAGTGAAGAAAATTAGCAATATAAATTACAGGTCTGTGATAGTGTATAAATTTGTAGTGAAAAAAA
Source organism: Pelmatolapia mariae (assembly GCF_036321145.2). NCBI lineage: Eukaryota > Metazoa > Chordata > Actinopteri > Cichliformes > Cichlidae > Pelmatolapia > Pelmatolapia mariae. Next base: position 60,502,780 of record NC_086229.1, on the reverse strand, counting down.
AAAAGTTGACCAAGGTGGGATTGAAACCACGACCTTTGAGCTGCAGAGCCGTGTCATTACTGATTGTGCCACCTGGGAAGGGGGTGGGCAGCTAAAAAACAAAGACATCAGCAATCAGAAATAGATCGCGGTGAGAGGCGAAAAACGCCGTTTTTTGGAGTTACAAAACGTCGTGTAACTCAAAAACTAGGCAGCATAATTCTTGTACTGGGTGAATCAGCGGACTTTGGTGTATTTTGACTGCGATTTTCATAGCTCTTTGTGCCTCCATCGCGGAGATATGACGAGAGAGATGCAGTGTTCACGTTTACTAAATCACTACCCAAAAGGCGCCACAAGAGGGCACTCCAACACAAGAGATGACTTATGTACACTGATGCACTTAGTAACAGTCAGCCTCCTACTTAGCCACTACATAATACAGCGATATTACAGTGTACAAATTCACATAAATTTGCAGGGTGAACAAACAAAGCAGGAACAAGGCCAAAACAATAAAATAACTGGGCTGCCATAGCTATCGCTAACTAGCACATACGCTAAAGGTAACTAAAACCAGTACACACAAGTAGCAGGGTAAACATCTTAAGCATGGAACATTAACTCACGTTTATGTGACACACACCATCCCCAACAAATACAGGATGGGCTATTTGCTCCCCTTCCCAGCAGCTCTCTCCTCAATCGTTAGCCCAGGAACGAAGGAACACCATCTAGCTCAGAAGTCCCATGAATTCCCTCACTGCTCAGAGGCTGCTGGGTAATGTAGCTAACACTAACACAGGTTTTTCTACAAGCACAAATACTATAACATAGCAGAAATACTGTGATTTTGTTGAAATACTATGCTTTAGGACAAATACTATGATTTGGCTCAAATACTATGATATAGCAGCAATACTATGTTTTGGTACAAATGCTGCGCTTAGGCACAAATATTATGATTTGGCAGACACTATCATTTAGCAGAGATAATATAATTTGGCAGAAATACAAAACTTTGGAACAAATACTATAATTGAGTGCAAGTACTTTAAGATAACAGAAATACTATGATTTATCAGAAATACAATGTTTTTGCAGAAACACTATAATTTCACTCTACTATGATTTGGAAGAACATAACAGAAATTCTACTATTTAGTAGTAATACCCCAGATAGCAAGGAAACATTGAAACAATGTTGAGTCAATATCAGGCGACGTCATTGAAGCAACGTTGAAGTGTGACGTTGACCCAACATCACTCTTGCACCCATTTTTAACGTTGAAACAACGTCAGGTTTTGATGTTGAATCAATGTTGAAACCTGACATTGATTCGACGTTATATTTTCTAACACTGTTGACATTGAAACAATGTCAGATTCTGATATTGAAACACTGTTGAGATATGGTGTTGATTTTCCACCTCTTTCGCACAGTTGCTTTTTATTGAAAAAAACAAAAAACCAAAAAAGGTCAATAGACATGTATCATTTGCAAAATACTTTATTAAAAGACAAAGTTTCCTATTTACATTTCTATGTTTCACGTCACTTTTTATTATTTACTCCGGGATGGGGATGGATGATGTGCGTCCTGCGCGCCACCCGTACGATCTGGAGCATATCTGAGCCATTTCTGGACTGCTTGAGCAAAGACCAACTCAGACATAGAGTTCGCCCCTACCTGCTGCGCCAGGCCATCTAGGACAAAAAATAGACACACACACAAAAAAAGGGAATTAGAGCACATGAATAAGCTCTTGTTAATTGTCTTCAGTAGGGAGAAAGTATGTAAACTCCTAGGCTGATAAACATGAAAGTCACCAGGCGGAAATCAGCAAACTGCCGCCTTTGATTCCCAAAGAGCTATAAGCTGAAAATGCGATATGTCTTAGCATGGTGTGCCGTGTATCCTTTAAAAAAAAAAGAAAACATGGGTCCTCGGGCTGTACAAAGTGTACAACCCGAGGACAAAACAAGCCGAAGACCAAAAACTCCATCTCCAGATTAACCGGACATGAAAGTCTTGTTATTAAGAAAGACAAAGTAATATAGCAAAAAACAGACATAGGAAATGTGAAACGCACCCAGCACATCAATTGATCCCTTTATTGTTCACTTTAGGCTCATAAAACTACAATAAATGTTAAAACTTACCAAATATGCATCTGCACGGCGCTGTCTCTTTAAATGCCCTTTTTTGCTTTGTCTGGTCCTTGGTTTTTTTTCCCCTGTCCAGTTGAGTACAGAGGCCAGCTCCTTTGTAATGGCATAAACCATTACACGGCGGACTCGCACCTCCAGTGTGGTCCAGCAGCACCAATCAACGCAAAGCGTCTCACCTATAGACACATTTTATGAGATGGAATTAGCGTGTCTCATGTCTTAAATGTGTATGCAAGTGCCTGTGTGTTTACTTCATGTAATTGATGATAGAAACATGTCATTTAGTTTTCCCTAAAGCCTGATTTTCAAGTCATACAAAGAATAAACCAAAGTATTGGCAGTGCAATGTATTTCTATTCCCTTTTGTTGGATATTCATTTGTTAGTTCTTGTAACTGCTAAAAGTGTTTACTAGTTTTTGCCTGTCACATATATTTGTTATACCATGTAAACTGTGAAATTCCAAGATTTTCAAACTTGCCTTGTAATAGTGGCTTCACAGAGTCTCTGGAATCTACAGAAAAAAAAAATCACAACAAGATGACATTCAGGAGTATAAATTAGGTTTTTTTTTTAGATAAGAGTACAATGACATTGTGATGCAGCTTTAAAGCTTTTTTAAAAGCATACCATCTATAGGGAAGACATCAGACTCTGCATGCTGGCGAGATCGCAAAGCTGTGTCGGTTTGTGCCGGAGTGGCGAAAGGTGCCGGAAGCTGGGTGGGGCATTATGATGGTTGCTATCAGTGGGCTGGGGGGCAGACTGCGGAGTGATGAGGGCTGTTTAGAAAAAGATAATTTTTTAAGTATTTAAGAATACAGACAACTTGTCAAAAAAGTTTCCTCGTGTCAGACATAGATATGTACACAGACACTAGACAGTATTTTATTACCTGGTATTTTCACTCGAGGGGCCTGGGGAAACCGTTTTTTTGTAGGCTTTCCCCACAAAAAAACTCATCCTCTGAGTCCGTATATGTGTACAGGGGATTTGGTCTAAAGAAAAGAAATTAAAAACGGTCTTAAGTAATTGTAAATATGCTTTTGGCATATTGTTTCCTAAAGTTAGTTTGATTTCTAACAACACACACAGGAAACAGAGACGTGCAAGAAGGTACAGTATACAATGAATTTTTGAAGTGCACAAGTGTACACGGCTTTGCATTTTTAAAAAGTTTACAAACTTCCACTTTTTGGACTATATTATGTGGCGATATTGCAGTATGCAAGCACCACAGATATGTATAAAAGACAAGATCATAAATTCTTAACAATCAAAGATATGTTTGTGAATATAAAGGTTTTACTTGTGCTTTCTTTTAAGACTGGTCTGGGTTTCTTCTTCGGACTGAAGGTCAGACGTATCACAGCGTTCACGTGGATATCTCTGAAGACTGCGTTCTGCTTCGTGAAATGTGCCTGGAAATACAAACACAATGTATGGCCAGACATACATTACGTGTGGACAAAAGGTGCAAACGCATAGAAAAATCAGCGGTTTCAAAAATACGCTGGTACGTGTGGACGTAGCCTTATTCATTATTCAAGGCACAAACGGAAAGTCATGTACGCGTGCAACGTAAAGTTAGGTGAGCGTGCGACGTACAGTCACGTGGGCATGCTGCGTGAGCCTTCAAACTGAGTCTAAAGTTTTAGTGTGCGAATTGAAGCGAGTGCTCTCCAATCATCAAAAGTAACAAAGTCATTGAACACGTTTATACAGTTAACTTTACGTTTATCAATCATATATCACAGATTTAGAATTTTTTATAGTACTAAGCAACTACAGAGCGAAAGTCTGGGTCAAGTGCCGAGGCGACGGCAAGAACAAAGGAAACCTCGAAGCGTTAAAGCTAGCTTTGTAAGGGAATATAACGAAGAAATTATGAAACGAAAATGTTTTCTTTGTTGATATACTTTGTTCGCAGTGCAATTTATTTGTTGCCGGATTGTAAGAAGTAGACACAATTTAAATAACATTAAAAAAAAACTCGTTAATGTACAACATTTTAATGTTATTCAAATGCAAACATGGAAATACCGAGTAGGAAAAAAAATCATTCATTCTTACCTTATACTAATCGTGGTGCGGGCCAGTGCAGTGCATGAACTGATGCCTTCTCCGGTCAATTCCGCTGAGAGTAAATTAAATGTCCCGCTCTACTGTAGAAGACAATGAATACCTGGGGGGGGGGGGGGGGGGGGGGGGTACCAATGTGAGAGGGGTGCTGCGGAATAGTCCAAGTGATCGCTGCTTTAATTTCCCGGTCAACTATACATAAATTGCACGTAGACACGATTTTTTTTAAAGCTGGTGAACTAGACCAAGTCATTGATAACAAATGAACAATAAATCTACTTTCTCTGGTACTTTATACCCGATCAGTTGCAATGCAATTTAATGCTCAACTACAAATCGATGGTTTTTGATGGTGACCGGAGCCGAATGATCGTCAACTATAAATAGACGTTTTCTCGATGTTGTTGTTGTCACCTGGTCGACTATAAATAGATCAAATATCAATGACAAAAAAACAACGGTGAATCAACATCGTTACAACGTCTCTATAGTAAGACCGTCGGTTTACCACAGTATTTCAATGTTGTTACAACATTGGCATTTCAACCCCGACCATATACGACGGTTCGGATGAAAAATCAACATAGATTCAATGTCGTCTTGCTATCTGGGACTATAACATAACAGAAATATTAATTGGGCACAAATACTATAATTTGGCACAAGTACTATGTTTTGGCAAAATCCCATAATTTGGCACAAATACTATGCTTTGGCAGACACTATGATTTAGCAGAGATAATATCATTTGGCAGAAATACTAAACTTTGGCACAAATACTATAATTGAGTACTTGAAGATGAGAGAAATACTATGATTTAGCAGAAATACAATGTTTTTGCAGAAATACTGTAATTTCACTCAAATACTATGAAATAGCAGTAATACTATGATTTGGCAGAAATACTATGTTTCAGTACAAATACTATGACTTAGAAGTAATACTGTAACAAAAGGGATTCCTCAAAATACTATGAAATTGCAGTAATTCTATGATTTGGCAGAAATACTGTACTTCGTACAAATACAATGCTTTGGTACAAATACTATATTTTGATTTGAATACTATGATTTGCAACAAATACTATGATTTGGCACGAGTAGTATGATTTAGTACAAATACTACGAATTGGCAGAAATACTGTGACTTAGTAGTAATACTATAACATAACAGATATACTGTGATGTTGCAGACATAGTATGTTTTTGCACATATGCTACGATTTCGCTCAAATACTATGAAATTGCAGTAATACTATGATTTTGAAGGAATACTATGATTTGGCACAAGTACTATGATTTAGTACAAATACTCTTATTGGCAGAAATACTATGCCTTTGTAGTAATACTATAACATAACAGATATACTGTGATTTTCCAGACATAGTATGTTTTTTTCACAAATACTACGATTTTGCTCAAATACCATGAAATTGCAGTAATACTATGATTTTGAAGGAATACTATGATTAGGTAGAAATACTATGCCTTAGTAGTAATACTATAACATAACTCATATACTGTGATTTAACAGACAATATGTTTTTGCACGAATAATACGATTTCGCTCAAATACTATGAAATTGCAGTAATACTATGATTTTGAAGGAATACTATGATTAGGTAGAAATACTATGCCTTAGTAGTAATACAATAACATAACAGATATGCTGTGATTTAGCAGACATAGTATGTTTTTGCACATATACTACGATTTTGCTCAAATACTACAAAATTGCAGTAATACTATGATTTTGAAGGAATACTATGATTAGGTAGAAATACTATGCCTTAGTAGTAATACTATAACGTAACAGAAATATTAATTGGGCACAAATAACATGATTTGGCACAAATACCATGATTTGGCAAAAAAAATACCATGATTTGGCACAAATATGATGATATGGCAGAAATACTATGACTTAGTACAAATACTATGATTTCCCACAAATAGTATGATTTAGCAGAAATACTATGTTTTAATATAAATAATATCTTTTGACAAACATTTCTGCTAAAAGGTACTATTTCTGATTTTTAGCAGAAATACTGTAATTTTGCATAAATACTATGATTTGGGATAAATACTATGATTTGGCAGATATACTATATTCAGCACATATACTATAACATAACAGACATTCCTCCACTTAGTAGTAATCTCATAACATGAAATAAATATTATTGGTTTGGCCCCTAAACCATGATTTGGCACAAATACCATGATTTTTCAAAAATACTATGATTTAGCAGAAATACTGTGATTGAGCAGAAGTACTAAGATTTGGTAGAAGTACTTTGATTTAGCACAAATACTATTATGGAGGAGTAATACTTTAACATGGGAGAAATATTGATACAGACACACAAACATACACATACACAGAGCCTAAAGGGAGCAGTGGCTGTTAAGAGTCTGGGCTTGGTATATCTAGGTCAGCTAAATTGGCTGCACCTGCTGTAATCAGCCCTTACACACACGGACACATAGAGAGGTATAAGTTTTCTTCAGTGTATTTCTCACATTCAGGATTCCCCTCGAACAAATGGCCATAATTTCCTAACCGTAGGGGCTACAACGCTCATTCTGACACCGTTTTGTTCAGAAGAGATGGGGGAATCTGCAGGTCTTCTTAATTCAGCGATAGAATATAAATTATTGAAGATATATGACTTGTAATACACTGTAACTGAGTAGAGGCGAAGCAAAACTGCCTTGACTTGCCCTCAAACAACGTTTTCTAACTCTAAATCTATATGGAGCATCAAAATCATTCTTTCACCGTAAGAAACAGCAGGCTTTGGTGAACAGTCATGGGAATTTTCAGGTCTCTGTTGAAATCCATCAAAAAGATCTGACGAGAGAAAAAAGTGCCTCATTTCCAGAGTTTGAAATCTGAAGAGATCTGAGCAAGGCACGAATTTCCTACCCTCAAACAAATGTAATTCATGGCCAAACGGTAATAGGTGAGAAAAAAATTCTTGAATTGTGAGCATAAGGGGTGTCTGAAGATATATTGGCACAAGCGTCATGTCTCAACTTTGTTTTGTTGGGGAGATATGACGATTTGAAACTGCTTGTCATTAGAGAAATCCAGTGCTGATTTTGAACAAACTCTCCATTGACTCTTTAAGGAGACTTTACAGACTTTGTGTTGCTCTGAGGAGATTTGCCAAAATTCTATAATTCCCACAACGAAGACAGTAACGATTTCTGAAAGCCAGCAAAAATACCTACGTTTTGATGTATAATTTGTGGGGGTTGAATGGAAATTGAGCGAGTAGCAAGAAGTTGTTCAGACAAGAAGAGAAAATTCAGAAATTTCCACTGTTCACTCTGAGTTAATTGCATAGCAACCATAGCAACGCATGTATTTTCTGAAAAATCACAATTTTGCAACTGAAAACTTAAGGTGGTATGAAATTGAAACGGTAGAAGATCTGAAAAAGCTGAATCATACAGGAATAGCCCAATAATCTGAGAACATTTTAAAGTTTGAATGGAGTTTCTAGGTGAAAGTATGAGGAAGTAGTTAAGTTTCAAAAACAAGCAAGTTTTAGCAGAATTTCTGAAGATTTCCATTCATTTCAATGGGACAAAAAAAGGGAAATAAGTGTAATATTTTAAAAAGTATAATAGTAATAAACACCAAAAGTCATAGCAGTCGTTAGCAGAAAGAGCAGAACAGTTTAGAGTTTGAACTGAGAAAATCGGCTGAAAACTGAGGGAGTAGTTAATCGGCGAAATACGGAGCAACTAGAAGAATAAAGTATAAAGATAAAGATAAAGAATAAAGAGAAACAGGAACTCAATAGTGTGGAAGCCCTTTGAGGGCATCCACACAATAATAACTAGAAAAATTTGCATTTCCTGCGAAAATGCTGTGTGGATGCCTTGTGGTGGAATCTGTTGAAAAGAGCAGTGGAATCAGGAAAAAAAAGCAGAAGGAGAACAATCTGCAAACTAGAAAAATTTGCATTTCCTGCGAAAATGCTGTGTGGATGCCTTAACGCTGAAGCTGCCTGCTGAAAAGCTGAAAACGATGAAAAGTTGCAAAAAGTTGTATGGTGGTGAAAAAAAACTTTGCCCTGAGCAGGATTCGAACCTGGCCCTCCTGGGCTAAAGGCAGCTACTCACCTCACTGACCCAAACTCATTCTCAAAAAGAACAGGTGGAGAGACGGACAATTCTGCTGAAATGAGAAGAAGCTGCTGAGAATTGTGCTGATAAGAGGAGAAAAGGCTGAAAATTTTGCAGAAAAGAGGTGAATCAGCAGAATTTTCTGCTGAAAAGAGGTAAAGAAGCAGAAAGTTGCGCTGAAAAGAGATGAATCAGCAGAATTTCTGCTCAAAAGTGTATTTTCTGAAAACAGCTGAGATTTGTGCTGATAAGAGGTGAAAAGGCTGAAAATTTTGCAGAAGAGGTGAATAAGCAGAATTTGGGCTGAAAAGAGGTGAAAATTCTCAAAATTCTGCTGAAAAGAGTTCAATCAGCAGAATTTCTGCTGAATAGAGTTATGCAGAACTCTTTTCAGAATTCTGCTGAAAAGATGTTTTTGCTGAAAATAGTTGAAAAAGCTGGGATTTGTGCTGAAAAGTGGTGAAAAAACTGAAAATTTTGCTGAAAAGGGGTGAAAAAGCTGAAATTGAGTTAAAAAAGTTTAACTGTTAACTGAAAAAAATGTTGCCACAAGCGGGATTTGAACCCGGGCCTCCCAGTCTGAGAACGGCTGCTCATCTCACTGAGCTAAAACACAGCTCAGCCTGGCGAGCAGAAATAAGTGACCCCATTGATAATGTGTTCCATTCATTTCAATGGGCAAAAATATTGCATAAAAAATTCAATATCTCAAAAAGTATAGAAGTTATGAGCACCAAAAGTCATAGCACACATTAGCAGAAAGAGCAGAATTTTTTAAAGTTTGAACGGTGAAAATCGGCTGAAAACTGAGGGAGTAGTTAATCGGCAAAGAACGGAGCAACTAGAGGAATAATAAAGATAAAGAATAAAGAGAAACAGGAAAACAATAGTGTGGATGCCATGAGGCATCCACACAATAATAATAAATCCGACGAATAGTAATATGTGTGCCTCTTGGCATAGGCACACATAATAAATTAAGTAAGTCACTGGTACATTTAAAAATTACTAACTATATTTTACATGTATAGATTTTCATAATGGCAAATGGCAATATAAACATGCTGTACATAATTTGATATAAATGCGCAAGTAGGAAATCTATATTACTGGAAGATATAGGTTTCATATTACACTGTAATATGAAACCTATATCTTATTTATGCCGCATAAATAAGATATGCGTCTTTATAGATATCCTGAAATGCAGCAACATACAAAGTAATCTTGTCTAATCTGATAATAATACTTGACTGCATCACTGACCTATCCCAAAGTTAAGGTTAATCAGTAGCATGCATGACGTTAGCCAGCTAGCAACCTGAGGAGGGAAATGCTAGTCTCACGATTGCTAACGTTATCTGAAAACCGTCAATTGAGTGACCATGATGAGTTGCTTTTAGTAGTCCATTCTATATTCATATCCACAACGTAAACAAACTACCCAACATCAATCATTTGCAACATTTGTTAACACAGTATGAACACTGCTAACGGGAGCTATCACAGAGTTGACGGACATGAGCGTGCAAGCAAGGGCTACAATAATGAACTTTTTTTATTATTATTATTTAAACATTGCCTTACCGGCAAGCGACGCCTGAGTTTCATCACGCTTCCTCTTCTTCTTTCTTTTCTCCGCTCCCGACTCCTGTTGCCGTTTCGAGGCCATGTTCAAACAGGTGTTTACCAATACCGAATTGAGGCATTATAGAACAGACCACTGGGAGTGGGGGGGGGGGGGGGGGGGGGGGCACCAGGAGGAGACTGGAGACAGGGCACAAAGCAGATTCACCCCTTTTCTCGGGAAAATTGTTTTATGTTGCTTTTGTATTGTTTAACCATATTAATGCATATGATATTTATAGTATTAATATGGTTTACTTTTTTTTTTTTTTACGACCCTGATTTTTTTGGTGCCCTACCGGCCATTTGGTGCCCTACGCAGTGTGCGTTATGTGCGTTTGCGGAGCTACGGCACTGCTGTTGGGCTTTAGTAGTGTAATAACAGTGTTTCGTCTGGGGTGTGTATCTCCGTGTTAATAACAAACTGTCACCGTAGGACATCTCTAATCAGATAAAAACTCGCGAGGAAAATAATGTCGAAAACGTCATCCAAACAGGTTTACTTTCGGTTTTATGAACAGGCATCAGGGCAGTCGCCCGTCAACTTCCCTATTCGGGCCGTAGCGGACCTTAGGATACGATTTAAAGTAGTTCAAAAAAAACAAATACATCTTTGTTCTTAAACACTGTTCCTTGACTAGGGTACATAACGTGATGAGGTCAAGGAATGGTGTGATGGAGATCTGATTTAAAAATCTGCATTTGCAGTCCGTTCTAATTTACCGTTGGATTTTTTTTTTTTACCTTGAAAGCCCCCCTCTCCTCTAGTATCCAAACCGGGTGAACAATCACAGATGTTAGAAATGTAAACAAACCGTCCACAGAACGCTGATCTGGCGATTTTAAGTGCAAGAAAACAAAAATATTGCGCTCAATGTCGGCGTCATGGACGAGGCCCGGGGGCCAGGCCCGTCCACAAATGGTCATTGTAACACAAATCATACGATTGCTAATGAAAATGTTATACAGCTACATTGCGGATAATTCTCTGGAGTAACAATCAAGTCCGTTTTAGTTAATCGATTAATAGTATGTGTGCCACTCATGGTGCAGGACTGAGGAGGACATTGACCTCTGCAAGTCAGTAAAGTCTGCTACTCATTGTCCAAGAGATTTTTTTTTCTTTTTTCAAAAAAACAGGCAGTCATCATCTCGTTAGGCTGAGTGAAAAGTACGATCTCACTTGAAACTTGCAAAGCAAATTGAGTCGATATGAGCGCAAGTTTATAGTTAATATTCTATAAGGGTGACATCATTAGTCTCTGCTCCTTTGTATGAAATAAAGTGAGTCAAGTCCATGTGCTCTGGCCAGAGTTCTCTGCTAGCAATCCATGAGGACTCTACCTTGTTGCCAGTTCTCTTGTGTGAAAGCATCAGGAAATGAAAGCTTCACTCTGACATGTGTGAGGTCTGTGGTTAGAAGTTTACCGTGTTTGCTGTTTGAGTTGTGTCCTCTGTAATATGCTCTATGGCTTAAAAGAAATTAAAAATCACCCCAAACCAATGCTCAGGTCTTAGGAGGCTATTGAGCATGAGGAAAGTAACTGGTGCTGCATTTAAACCAAATTAAGTTTATTAAAGTTGATGTGTTTGAAGTGTTTTGTTAATTGCTACGAATCTCCTGCTATCATTTTTTTTCTTTGAATTTCAAACATCCATCCATTTTCCTCTGTTTATCTGGTCCCAGGTCACAGGTGCAGCAGTCTAAGCAGAGAATCCCAGACCTCCCTCTAACCAAAAACTTCCTCCAGCATATCCAGGAGAACACTAAGGCATTCCCAGATATAACCTCTCTAGTGTGTCCTGGGTCTTCCCTGTGGACTCCTTGTAATGGGATATGCCCAAAACACCTCACCCAGGATATTTTTTTATTCAAAAATCATAAATAAATAAGTAATTGTTCAAATTTTTTTGGAAGTTATTTTTTTGATATATCTGATACTGTGAATACTGAACATTGAAGCTGTCTGTTTACACTCAAATATGTGTTTCACTGCAAACCTTCAGGAGCTTGTTTACAGCTGACTTTTATTCATCTGTATTTTAACAGGTCTGATGGTCACATTTGTGAGATCCAACCACCACAAACCAGAGATCAGGCATATCTCTGAGCTTCACTCTGATTGGCTGCTGTAGAAGGGGACAGTTGCACTTTGACCTTTAACCTCTTTGTTTTGTGTTGTTTCTTCTTTCAGACCCAAGAAAAATCACTGCGTTGTCTGGACAAAAGAACATCACTCTGCCATGCCGAGCTTCAAATAATGACGTAGTTGTGGAGTGGAGAAGACCTGACCTTGAGCCACAAAATGTTATTTCATTTCGGAAAAACTACTTTGTTCCTTTCGGGCAGCATCCATCTTTTGTAAACCGGGTGGATCTGCAGGACAGACAGATGAAAGATGGAGACGTGTCTTTGATTCTGAACAATGTGACGATTAATGACACTGGAACATACGAGTGTCATACCTTCATGGAGAAAACTAAATCATGGAAGAACATCAGCAGCATCTCCCTGAGTGTTGTTGATCCTCCAGGTGAGTGAGTAGAGTTGAGTGTGTGTGTGATCAGAGGTGAAGCTGCTTCCTGGTTGTTGATGTTTGTTTCTAAAGATGTTGTTGATGAGACTTTGTAGAAAGCAGCTGGTCTGAGTGATGTGATCAGAGTGCAGTAGATAATGTCTGACAGCAGTTTGAAGAGGAAATGGATTCTGTTCTGTTCTTCACTCATCACCTACCTGACAGCTGACACCTCACACCTGTTTCTCACCTGTAGGTCAGACAGGAGGACACACAGAGGATGGAGGGAAGGAGGATGGAGTTGTTGGACTGATAGTTGGGCTGTTGGTTTCTGTCATTCTTCTTGTTGCTACTGCTGTTGGTTTTTTGGTCTACAGAAAACATAAACAGCAGCTGGATTTTTACCAGCCTCCAACTGAACAGCAGCCTGCTTGAACTGTCTGAGCTTTTCCAGCTTATCTCTGTGTCTCCTGCTGATGTCACAACTGCTCAGTTTTATCTAAAAACTCAAATTGAAGACTGAAGATTGTACGCTAAAATGGATGTCCGTGGCATCCTGAATTTATTGCATCTTTGTGAAAGACCCTTTAAAAGTTGTTTAACATGTCCCAAAACAAAAACTGTTACAGATTACAAAGATGTTGTTTCTATGAGTTTGGACTGTACCTGCTAGTTCACATTTCAGTTGTAATGCTGATGATGATGAGGATTTTTTATTTCATTGCTGTAGTTTTTATTCCACTGTTTCAAGGAATTTCTGACTTCAATGTTTTTACTGTAATGATAAAGTGCCTTGAGGTTACAGCTGTCGTGTCCTGGTGCTTCCTGAATAGAACTTATGCTGCATAATCTGATCTGGAATCAGTGCGCACTGAGTATATGTGTAAACTCAAACTGAACCAGGAATCAAACTGAAGGAAATCTGCTGTAAAACCTGCTCACTGACTTTCTCTCACTTTAACTCTTAACCTGTAATGAGAGATGATTTACAGATTCATGTGCAATATGTAACGAGGAGTAACTGTGGATAATTTATGTTACTAATAAAAAAAATATACATGGATAACAATTTAGTCATAAAATAAAGTCATTTGATTAAAGTGTGGAGTCAACACAAGATGGTGGAGTTTAAGACAAGGATCTCCTGTAGGAACCAGGAAGTTCACACTTCCTGTGAACCAAGAAGTGGTTTAAACACAGAGGTCTTCCTCTTTACCTTAGCTCTCCATTAATGTCTCTAAACTACATTTCATAAAAATTTTAAAGCCTTTTGATTTTGGTTTGCAGTTTAGACCAGTTTTTACTCAGTTTACACACTTTTGTCTTCACATCTGCTCCAGCTGTTCCTTTAGCCTCGGGTGCCTCTCCATCTTTGCGCTCCATTTCTCTGTTTGCTCTCTTCCTCCTTGTCAAACTCCACTTTCTCTGATTGGGTAACCAGCAGAGGCTTATCAAAGGACCTTAAATGTAACTGATGTTATCTTGATCCAGATGTTCCTGTACTCTGTGTCAGTCTGATGGCTCTGACACTCTGATCTTACTGAAACATTGTGGGTGAAGTCAGTGAAACGCTGAAGCAGGTCAAGCTATCATTGTTGTGACCTTTGACCTCACTTGTAAACTAAACAGCGTGTCTTCTATATCACCATCATTTCCTAAACTTATAAAGTGTCTTAAACGGACTGACTGAATAGCCTGTCATTGTTTCTCTCTTTTGTATTTAATTAAATTCAGTCTTTCATTAACTATCTCCAAAAAAATCTATGTTTTTACTTCCTGTTTTTAAAGAAATACAGCAGAAAGTAACAAATCATTGTGTCACAGCTTGTGAATAAGTTCCAGTTTGAAGGATGTGGATTAAGTGAGATATTATATTATAATATAGAACTTCATCATCACCTGATGAAGGTGATGGCCTTCATCAGGTGATGGAGGCCATCACCTGATGAAGCATCAGAGATGAGATTCTGAGACCACCCAAGTAGAAGCCCTCCACCACTTAGCTATGCCTAGAAGTTCAGTCCAACACCCACCAGTTCATCTGACTATTAAACATGCTGCACTAATCCACTGGTGTGAAGAAAAACACACTGTCGACTCTTAAACAGCCTTTTATTTCTGCCTGCAAGGCGATTAAATGCCTTTTCTCTCTGTGATTCTGCTGACTGAGCAGCAAAGAACACACAGAAAAACCCCAATGAGGTATTAGAGCTCTACTTCTAAACTGTCTACAAACAGCCTCCAAAGCTCTCCAAAGATCTGATAAAGTAGTTTAGCAGAACTTTTGGTTATATGAAATGTCATACAAATGATGCATAAAGTGTAAAGGCAGTTTATGAATACAGCATAATAACAAAGTTTCCTAACTTTAGCTTCCTTTAGGTCTTTTTACAGCAGTCAGTGACAAATCCCAGCGCGCCAGTCAGATACATCTCACTCTGCTGCAGAAGTGAACAATTGTACTTTGACCTTTAACCTCTCTGCTCTGTGTTGTTTTCACTTTTAGACCAGAAAACCATAACAGCTGAGTCTGGACAGAACATCACTCTGACATGTCAAGATGCAAACAACAACATCATAGTTGTAAAATGGAGCAGAGCTGACCTGGAGTCTGAATACACCCTTTTGTACCTGGATGAGCAGTCAGATCCAGATTACCAGCCTCCATCTTTTTAGAGCTGGGTGGATCTGCAGGACAGACAGATGAAGGATGGAGACGTGTCTTTGATTCTGAAGGATGTGACGACTGCTGATAATGGAACATACGAGTGTGTCTTCAAGACGGGAGCAAACTGCAGGAAGAGAGCTCATCTCAGTGGAGACCTGACAGCTGACACCTCACACCTGTTTCTCACCTGCAGGTCAGACAGGAGGACACACAGAGGATGGATCTGTTGGACTGATTGTTGGTCTTTCACTTGCTGCTGCACTTCTTCTTGTCGCTGTTGTTGTTGTTCTTTTGTTTTTTTTACCTTCAGAAAATTTAGACGACAACAGAATTCAGCAGGATTCATGCCGGCCTCCTGTTTAACTGTGACCTGTTTGAATGATCTGTCAATTGTTTCCTGCTGATCCTGCTCTTATTTGTTAACTGATAATTTAGATTTAGATACACTGTTGAACTTCAAAGTCACATGACTGAAACTGATGTCATCTGCTTCTCATTTGAGTGACGGCTTTGGAAGAACACAAAGCCGTCTGACTTGAGCTCAGGTCTGCTCCACTCTAATGCTGTGATATCTGCGTCTGTGGGTCCCTGACACTGAAGAGTGACATCTTTAGACTCACTTTGACATCTGTGTGGTCTAAAGAGAAACTTCTCTCTTTAGTAAGTGTGCTCGGATGAAGTCATCAGAAGAGTTTCAGAACAGATTTGGTGATGAGAACTTTGAGTCAGATTAATATTGCTGCAGTTTATTACTCAAGAATATAAATTTCTATAATTTCATAACCATGAGGAAATCAAGAGGATTTTCTGCATTTTGTGTCATTTTTTGCAGTAACAGCAGAAGTAGGACGATCCAAACTCACCCGAGGCCGTCACTGTGAGGTTGATGAAGCACTTAATGCCACTGAACGGTCTCTCTGTGCTGTTTTTGTTCCTGAACACAATCCGACACTTGTACGTCCCGTTATCGCTGATGGTGACGTTCTTCAGAATCAAAGTGAGGTCTCCATCCTTCAACCTTTTCTTTCTCACTGTTGCGAAGTGCTTGTTCACAGGGAGCCGTGATTGTTAGGATTTCCTCTGTATTAATGTAAACTATTGCAGTAGAATACAAAATGCTTTGAGGTCACTGTTCTTGTGATTTGGTGACAATAGAACAGAACTGAAAGTCCCGCAGACTTTGGTGTGAGTGAGTTTGATCCCAGAGAGGCCACAAGTTTCTATGATTGAATTAGTTTGATCAGCTTTTTCTCTCTCTCAGAACTTTCATTTCCTTTTATGTTTGTAGCCAACTCGCTCTCTTAGATGACATCATTATATTATGTTCATGTGTGAAGGTTTTCAATCAGGTGTTTCAAAAGCATGCCATGGAGCAAAGGATCAGAGCAGTTTACTGTTAATTTCCTGATATAAAGTTACTTTAAGTACTTATTCAAAGGGGAAAAAAGGACATATATTTCTGATATGGGAGCATCTTTGTTTTTGCTGCAGAGCAGGTCTGTGTTTTTGTTAGAGATATGAAAATGCACAGGAAAATCTGACGTTTATGGCAAACTTCACCGACGATACTTAGGAAGGAATAAACACACATCAGCCTTCGGCCATTTTGGATGAACGTTCACGCCCCCTAAAGAGCGCCAACTTTATTAACAGCCACAGTCTCTCTTCATGTCAACACCCCGACTTGCTCTCATATTATGATGCTGTTAAGTAACAAAAAAAAACACAGATAGGGTTTCTTTACCTGGTACTGTTCAAGTTTGAGAAGTCTATCTGGGCATGTATACATGTCAGTATACCATGTTAATGCCCAAACATAAACTTCTGAAACTTGAACAACTTAACTTTTGTTGCAGGTTTTGTCATTACATCTGCTACCATTTCTTCTGTTGAACAATAATCCAGAGTTACTTTTCCTGCACTCACAGTTGACCTTACAAAGTGGTACTTTATGTCAACATGTTTACATCTCTGTCTCGTCACAGGATTCTTCACCAACGCAATTGCAACCTAATTATCTTCATAAACCTTTGGTGGTGCATATTTTTGCCCATCGATACCTTGTGACAGTTGCATTAGGTACAAACACTCTTGTAGGGTTGCAGCTAAAGCCATGTAGTCAGCTTCACAGGTGGATAATACAACAGTAGGTTGCCTTTTGGTTTTCCATGAAACCAGTTGTACTCCGTCTGCCTGTTACATCAGCTGCCCAATCAGCATCGCTGTATACCCACAACCTCAGTTCTTTGTTGTCCCTTTCAAATATCTCAGTACATGTTTTACTGTAGTCCACTGTTCTTTAGTTAGCTCAGTAAAATACTGTGAAAGTTTACTGACTATAAAGATAAATTCATTCATATCTCACAGTGACACAGACAGCTGTAACATCACATAAACAGTGATTCATTCCTCTATGAACTTTAAATAAACCCATTAAAGAGATTTTATTTCAGTCCTTTAACTTTAGTCTTACTTAATCAAAACTTGCTGCACTTTAGTTATTCATCATGTTTGGCCCTGCTGTGTGTGTGTTCAGACTCTCTAAAATACTAATAAAATGACAGATTTTGAGACAAAACCAGCTAATGTGACAATAATAATAGGACGAAACCACTATAAATTATTTAGCATTTAGTATTATACAGCAAATCTCTGGAGTTAAATATTCTGGAGTTAGGCATAAAAGTGCGCAAGAGTTACCTTCCAGGAGTTTATTTTTCACCTTATACTACAGTCAGTGTTGGGAGTACTCTCAAGCGGTGTAATATTTAGGTGTTCATTCACTGAGTGCTAAGGAGTCTAATTCAAGACGTTGCTGGTGTTGTTTGTCTGTCGACCGTTACAGCGCCTATCTGTGCTTGTCTCTTGGACACCAACATGTAGGAGGTAAAAATACTTTACTTACTTTGGGATTTTCTGTGAGTGGTGTGACGTTATTTGTATATATTTGGTTACATGGATGCATAAGTAAAATATAAAGTTAACTAACTAGCACTACACCTGTTTTCTGCATGTTACCCTGATTCGGTGATAGCACCTGGGCTACTTTACTTCAGAGCAGCAGAAGTTTCTCATACCAGAAAATGCTGCAACATTAGAAGTCACAGATAGAGGTGGTATAGATGTGGATGAGGATGTCTTTCCTGAACTTGCAGGAGTCAAAGAGGTGTGTTTTGTCATCTATACAGCTGAAGGTAAGTAAATATATGCTCTGATCGATTTTGTAGGATTTGATTTGTACAGTTACTCCTAAATAAACATTTTTAATTTGTCTAATATCCTGTGGTAACAATCACAAAATGCTGCTTTCATGGCTCAACAGTAAGTTGGATTTATCACATGCATTTCAGACATCCTGGAAACTGAATCATCCAAGAAGCTGCGTGACTGCTCAGACATGTGACACTCACACCTTGTGGTATGTAAATTGTATATTACCACAATAAAATACAAAATAACCATCTGTTCTCCTGGGAAAAAGTATAATTTAATCAAAGCATACAGTTTACTGGCCCTATGTGCGTAAATGGTAGCTTTGTTGTGGTTGATTTTTGATCGTATATGCCTTATATTCTAATATTTTTGTTTGTCACCCTCAGATTTGATTGTCCTGAAGCAACATGTGGAAGAGCCCTCCTCTCCAAGTCTAACAGATACATTGTCTGTCTCAACCACCAGCAGTCAGAGCAGTGACACAAGTGATACCGGACTGGTTCAGCCTCTATTGGACAGCATACATGCAAGAAATGTAGATACATTACTTAATAGACTTATACTTGACTCTTTAGTTGTCATTACTTGAAAAAGCTTAAACATGAAGATAAAACAGATAAGAGAAAAATAATTTGCTATATTATTTCTTGTAGTTCATATGTATAATCCACAGATTGAAATCGTTGTTTGGGTTAAAATTGTCTCATTTTTTGTCAATTGTTTTGTTCTTTGTATCAAATGTGTTTAGACAGTGGAGCAGATTCTGACTTCCAAACCAGCAGGGGTGACTGTCATCCATGAGTATGAAAAAAATGGGAGTTTGAAAGATTCCACCAGGCGATTAATGGTGAACATCATTGTAGCTCACATGCGTGAAAAGGAAGGGTAAGAGGAATGATGTTTATTTTATTCATTTTTAAAACTGGCAAGGATCTTATTATAAAAAACACTTCTGCTTTTGCAGGAGAACTGTAAGTAAAGCAACAAAGGAGAATCGTGTCACTCTTCCCATCTTTGAAGGATCCGTACTCCAAAAAGGTATATGTGAGTTTGCGCTGCAACTGTAGTGTGTAATAAGACTTGCTCTCTCTGTCTCTCTCCCTACACACATATATATAAATATATATACACACTCTACAATGTATGCAATTTCTTTCTTTTTGTAGCAGCATTTCTATGACATTCAGAGCAACAAAGGTTTTCTTGAGTGGCGTATCAAGACTGTGCAACGTCAATCCCAAACCCCCACTGCATCACAGAACAGAGTGGAACTGAAAGGAGGGCCCACATCACGAAGGACGTTTGGTTTCACTAATGACCAGCAAACAAGAGATCAATGTATGGAAGCCATGTCTCTTCTTCATCACACCACTGACCAAGATATAGTCTTCCAGAAAATGAGAGAGACATTCTACTATCGTCAGCAGATACTGCATGACCCACAAGAATCAGCAAACATTCTTCAGATGTTTCCTCGTTTTTTGGACACTAAAAGACTGGTAGGTGAACAAATGGGAATCTGAAAAATACTTGACTTAAAAAAATTGATTTAATGGTCACACTTTTTCTTTGTTACACTGTTCCAAAAAATAGTAATGTTAAAGTATCTTACTGTAATTCTTCATAGTTTTGTACTGTCTTCCTAGGATATCATTCAATTTACATAAGTAGACTGTGATCTTACATGTCAAAGGTAAAATAACATAACATCACTGTAAATATAGTAAAACACAATTTACTTGTTTTTTAAATATATTTTTTTGTACATATGCATATTTAGATCGTAAAAATACATCCAGAAACAGCTAGTTCTCTCCCATCATGCCTTGGGACGTGTGCTGCTGTTTAGATGTTCTTGTTTTATTGTTTATGGTTAGTTACTGTTAACTGTTATCTTGAATGTTGTGTTTACGCCGTGGTGCAGAGTCACTGACAGTTGTTGTTTTGTAGAGGGAGTGCTGTACCAAGAGTGACTTCTGTTCTGCTGTTGTTGAACATTGAGCCACATGAAAGCACCGGAAAGTGTTTAAATAAAAGAGCTCCCCCTTCCAGCTTGGGGTTGAACAACAAGCTCAGTCTCTCTCTTTGAGCTTCTTAGTTAAGATTCCTTTGCATGTCACAATGTGAGTCACTTCACAGCTACGCTGTGCTAATTATAGTTTATTAAAAATAAATGTAGAGGTAGGGATTTCAATTAATATAAATCTCAAAGTATTCACAACATTCCTGAGCAGAAATAGGCCTCTGCACCTGGGGTGGGGGTGTGGCCATGAAAACAATGTGATATGCCATTGGATGTTGGGACACATAATAACATGACGCTAAGCATCGGCCAATGAATGTGAACTAACAACAACAAGGTCGCGGGTATGGCTGCGACCGTAGGAAAGAATCGTGCATTTTACAGTTTTGTTCTGTTCTTCTAGAATATCATTAAAGTTACGTAAATAGACTGTGACTTCATATTTCAAATGTAAATTAACATCAAATCACTGTAATGTAATGAAACATAATTTTCATGATTATTAAATGTATCTGTCTGTACATATGCATATTTAGATTGTTAACATACATTCACAAATGTATCATGATTCCACAAATATCTGTCCGTTATTTGAAAGATTGAACTGTTGAATTCAAATGTAATGCTATGGTAAAGTATATACCATGATCCCTATAAGCTTGTGTTACATCACATAAGTATTATTATCATTGCTAGTTAGCATGATCGTGGCTCATGAGTTAGCAGTTTGCCTTATGATCAGAAGGTTGCCAGATCGAGCCCCGGCTCGGACACTCTCGGTCTTTGTGTCCATGGTCAAGACACTTCACCTACTGGCGATGGCCAGAGGGGCCGATGGTGCGATACGGCAGCCTCGCCTCTGTCAGTCTGTCCCAGAGCATGCAATCCATTATTATTTAAACCAACTGTTAACTGGTTATTTACGTATTATGATTCATATTGCCACATTCATTTACCTTGTTTATAGGTAATTTCATTGTTTGATCACGTTACAATGTTCCTAATTTAATGTCTAAAGGCACTTGGAAAAGGCAGAATCCCACGTAACATTAGTGCAACAAACTCTATTTTTATTACTGAAAATGACCGTATTTTTACGGGACAGTTATTTTCTGTTATTTTACGGTCATATTTTGGCGCCCCAGCTGCTGGAATATTACTGTTTTTTTTTTTTTTTTAGATGTTTTCTTTTCCTATTTATAGATGATTTTACTGTTTAATGACATTAACATGTTCCTAATTTAATGTTTAGCGGCACTTGAAAAAGGCGAGATCCCATGTCAAATTAGCGCAACTAATTGTATTTTCATTACTGGAAATAACCGTATTTTTATGCGGGCATTATTTTCTGTAATTATACGGTCGTATTTTGGCGCCCCAGCTGCCGGAATATCACTGTTTTTTCAAGACGCTTTTTCTAACAGTGTAGATTTTGCAGGACTTTGCAATGATGTTTGGAGTAGAGACTGCTTCCAGGTTCCCGGAAAAACGGAACACCATTTTTAAAGACAAGGTTGGTTGGCGCTCTGTAGTCCGGGATTTATGGTATTTGAAAATTGCTCATAGAGCTTTGTGCGCATGCGTGTGTGCTGGGCGAACGTGGATTTTCAGTTTCGACAGTCCTGCTGTGTATATGTGCTCGATTTAGCAACAATCAGCCTGTTTAAGTCTCTTCTTCATCTGATTTAAAACAGTTATGATATGACATGATTAACAGTAAAGGAATATTTAATATATCACATTTTATCAGAAGCATGCAGCTGATCAGAGCTTGAAAAGTTTACTTACTCATATAAGTCAGCTTTCAGATAAATGTAGTGGTTCCAGTATATTAAAAGAACAATATTTGAATATAGAAACAGAAATAAAAGCACTTTGAATGTTTCCTGAAGCTCAGATCATATTTACATTATATTATCAAAGTGTGATGTCATTAAGTTCATTAGCTAGCTGTTGTATACAGGCTAATCTGCTTTCAAGTCTGTCAAACAATGCTGTACGTAACGTTTCAAGGCCACACTTTTTTAAACAGTATGTCACAAAGTGACAGTCACAGTACAGTCACTAAACAGAGTGACTGTGGCCTAGCCGTGAGATTTAGCTTTCTGTAGGTGGAGGCTGTGCCTTATAGGAGGAGGAGTGACTGCGTGACTCCCAACATAAAGCCGCGGTGCACTCCGAGTGGAGTGTGCTTCATAAAACATGTTTGCTGTAACATCTCCGTGGATCTGCTGGACTTTACTGTCTGTCTCATTCGTGGGGTTTGATTTTAAAATCCTATCAGTTTATGTCTTACCTGCTGTTAGATGTTAGAGCAGCTTTAGTTTCAGCTGCTCACACAGAGGACACAGGTCTCCTGACACCAAACCTCTTCTGTCATGTGAGAAAGTGGATGTTAGTGTTTAAATGTACTAAAAGGTGTACACATACACAGGCAGGTATTTAGATAAACAGTTTATTTATCCATAGAGGGAAACACAGATCCAGGAGCTCATTTAAAATAAACCCTTCAGTCATAACTGTGAAACTACTAAACAGATAGAAAAGAGTTCTCAAGAGCAAAATGTTGATAAATAATGCTGTAAATAAATAATGTCTTTAATACAAAATGTCTGAGTTCGACAATGAAAAACACAATCTAACATAAACACTGGCAACTAATACAATTTGCATTTGCGTAAATCCAGCCTAAATAACCACTGTTCTCTATGGGTGGCAAATATCAATATTATTAATTATTATTTATATATTAATTATTATTAATAATTAATAATAATTATTATTATATATTAATTACTGTTATTATTATTATTATTATTAATCGATATTCATTGATTAATTAATTAATTATTTAATCACTCACTCGAACTGATTTAAATGTGCTGAATGATGATGATGGTAATTTGTGATGGTGAAACTGGGAGACAAAAAATTTTGGGCATCTTCTTGTCAACACAACCCAAGCAAGTTTATCTCATGCTCACAAAAGTGATAGTAAAGTTTAATGTTATTTTAAGTTTTGTTTTTAATGAAATGTGTTTCACACTCTGTTCAGGAGCTTTTATTCCTCTGTGTATTCTTATTCTGACAGATTCTAACAGGTCTGATGGTTTGATTCAGCCACAATTAACCAGGATCAGAGATAGACTCTTCACTCTGATTGGCTGCTGTAGAAGTGAACTGTTGTACTTTGACCTTTAACATCTCTGCTCTGTTGTTTCCTTTTTCAGACCAAGAAACCATCCCAGCTGTGTCTGGACAGGACGTCACTCTGACATGTCGAGCTCCAAACATCAACAACATCATAGTTGTAGAGTGGAGCAGAGCTGATCTGGGAGATAAACATGTCCTTTCGTACCGGGATGGTCACTTTGTTCCAGGTGATCAGCATCCATCTTTTAATAACCGGGTGGATCTGCAGGACAGACAGATGAAGGATGGAGACGTTTCTTTGATTCTGAAGAATGTGAACATTAATGACACTGGAATATACAAGTGCTGTACTGTCGGGGGAGAAACAGACTCATGTGACTCCATCAGCAGCATCTACCTGGTTGTTGATCCTCCAGGTGAGTGAGTAGAGTTGAGTGTGTGTGTGATCAGAGGTGAAGCTGCTTCCTGGTTGTTGATGTTTGTTTCTAAAGATGTTGTTGATGAGACTTTGTAGAAAGCAGCTGGTCTGAGTGATGTGATCAGAGTGCAGTAGATAATGTCTGACAGCAGTTTGAAGAGGAAATGGATTCTGTTCTGTTCTTCACTCATCACCTACCTGACAGCTGACACCTCACACCTGTTTCTCACCTGCAGGTCAGACAGGAGGAGACACAGAGGATGGAGGGAAGGAGGATGGAGGGGAGGAGGCTGTAGTCGGTAGAGAACATTTTTGGCCTGTAGCTTTTAGTTTGCTACTTCTTGGGCTCATTGTTGCTCTCGTGATCGCTTCCACCAACCATCCTCCTTCTGATGAACCAGCTGACATCTGTTCTGAAATCAGAGTGGGCTGATATGGGCTAATAGCTTCTTTTTTGTTACTTTCTGTATTCATTGCTGCTTTTTTTGTTGTTGTTGCAAAACTGCAAAAGAAAAACATTATCCAAGGATCTTCCTTCTGATGAACCAGCTGCCAGCTGTTCTAAACCCATAGTGTCACTAAGATGATGCAAACAGCAGCCTTATACAACATTAAGTCTTACATGGGCCGTTACTTATGTAGCCTCACACACTCAGATCGATGCATCAGGGCAACTCAGGCTTCAGCATCTGACACTCCAGAGGCCGGGAATCAAACCACCAACATTTCAATTTGCATAAAACCCACTCTACCTCCTTCACAGATCGAATTGCACAGAACTCTGGTGCGTCTTTACGAATAATCTTTAACAGTGATTATTCAATAAATGACATTTTGAAATTTGTCTTTATCCTTGATCCTGGTTGTTGCAGCTCCTCAGTTTGTCTTGAATATAAAATGAAAGCAAAGTGTTCTCGCCTTTTGTGAAGCTGAAGAGTCACTGTGAGAGTTTTACTATAAGTCAGCATGACTGCAGCATTAGATCCAGATCAGATCAATCAATGAGTAGAGCTCTTAAGAAGGAATGGAAATTGAAAATGATTCATTGATGTACAGAATTCAATTTGAAGTATTTGGTGCTTAGACTTTGATGGCCCATCACTGTTGACTTCAGACCACAGATGTGATTTCTGAGTTTTGCATTTAAAACCTGCAGACTTTGTTCCTTTAAGCTAACAAGTAGCAACACAAATCATGTTTCTTACTGAGATTTTTTGAATGTTTTATGACGATTGCAGCCTTCTTGTTTCTTCTGTGGCTGAATGTGAATCCAGGATATAGCTTTGTAATGACTATCGTTAATAAATGGTAAATATTTGTTTTGCTGTTGAGGTTCAAATTATTATTCCAGATGTTTTGATGTCATATTTCAGATGTTTTATCATTAAAATGTTTGGGAACTGAAAAAATAAAATATTTTAGCTAATTTAACGTCTGCATAATATTCTGTCTACATGTGATGTTTATAGATGTGACTGCATGTTAACTGCAGTTTGATGTATTTGCTGATTTGTTGACTTTGATCTTTTAAGTGGGGCAGGATTGGAAAAACAGCCTGAATAAACCCACTAACTCTGAACATGATGAGGAGGAAGTGGGAATTCTTCTTTTTCAGTTCACAAGATCACAAAAGTGAGCACGACACAAATCGCACCACAAACTGACGATTTGCCCGGTTCTTAAAAGATGCTGCTCATCCCGGTGTTGTAACAGGTCACTGCTCTGCTCCACTCTGAAACTGGGATGTGTTTATGTGAAGCTCATCAGAGTGATGTTCTGTCCAGCTGTATTTATTTCTAGAAGAGGAGACAGAATACAGAGAAATTAACGCGGCCTGCAGGACTGATCATCATGATGAGGTACAACAGAAACCACTGATTCCTGTTGAACCACAGGACGTAGAGCTCAACTGTGGTGTTTGCTATCTCAGAGTTACGGCTCTCTCCCTTTTCGTTTGGACAGACTTTAAAATAACTACTCAGATTATTATTGCATTATTTATTTACAGGTTCACTTGATGAGATTTGCATCTGTGCATCCATTTTATTTTAGTTTTCTTTTTATTTCTGGATGGGGGGAAAAAAAAGAAAATATATATCAGGGTGCCTGACTCCATGGTTCCAGGGTTTGGTTCACAGGGCTAGCAGTCATAGCAAAGAAGCCAGACTCTGCCACCTTATCAGGGAGAGCACAGAGGTGTTCTCAAACCAGACAAGAGATAAAATGCCTCCAACAAGTCCCGGGTCTGCCCCAGGGCCTCCTCCTGGTGGGACAGGAGTTGTTTTGGACATTTAAAAGAGTATTTGACAGCTCTATGAATGCTCAGTAGGAAAGCCCTGATCATTAGTCCCTCTGAATGACCGAGATCTTCACCCCATCTCGGAAAAAGAATCAGCCCATAAAGAAACTGAGTGCCGTTGCTTGTATCATCCTTGGTCACTACCCAGAGCTCGTGACTATAGGGGAGGGAAAGGAGTACTCTTACTGAGCACTCAAAGTCAGTTTGCTTATTCACCCACTCTCACACACACACTTGAAAGCATCATCCCATACCTGACTGCCTTGCTTTACATTTTACACACTCACACTCCAATAGATGCATCTATGCAGGCCTATCAGTAGGGAATTAAACTGCTGACTCTGTTATTGTTATTATTATTATTATACATGATTATGGGCCAAAAGGGGCCTCAAATGTGTGTGTAGTGTCATATTGCATCTTTACTTACTTTTCAATATATTTTTATTGATTTTATAATTGGACAGTATACAACAACCACCTCCAAGAGAACACAATAGAAGGTGGACAGCAAATCAACAAGGTGGTAATACAGCATATATAAATGTTAAAACAGAGTACATTTCACTTAAGTTTATCCATCAGGCTAATGACTGGTTGCCAAATCTTATAAAACACTCTCTCTCGGTTAGACAAGGTAAACCTGATTTTCTCCAGATGGAGTACATTCCCAAATTCTCTCAACCACATTTCGAAGGTAGGAGGTTTATCAGACTTCCAGCAGAGAAGTATCACCTTTCTAGCCACAAGTGTAGTCATTGACACAACCTGCGTCTCTGTCTTGTCCCTTGCCCATCCCGGTTCAGACACCCCGAACAATGCTGCAAGGGGGGTACATGGGACCTCCCTGCCAATGGCTTTGGTGAGAAAATCAAACAAATGATTCCAAAAAAGCTGCAGTTTTCGGCATTGAAAGAAAAGGTGAGATAAAGTTCCTCGATCACTTGAACACTTAACACAGAGGGCTGAAATGTTCTTATATATTTTTTCCACTTTAGTGGGAGAAAAATGTAACCTATACACAACCTTAAATTGGATCAGATTATGTCTAGCATTTATAGAACTACAATATATATTCTTAATGCACTCCTGCCAAACATCATCAGTAACATCCACCCCCAGTTCTTCCTGCCACTGCTTCCTAAAAGTATCAGATGAAGGACTGTATATATCTAGTAAGGCCCTGTAAAAGCGAGACACAGCACCTCTAGTGTAGGGCTCAACTGACACAAAGCTGTCAAGCACTGAGTTTCGAGGAATCAAATCATACTGTGGAATAGATGCTTTGATGAAATGTCTCAACTGTAAAAATCTGAAAAAATGTGAATTAGGAAGATTAAATTTCACCCTCAATTGCTGAAAAGATGGAAAATGTCCATCAATGTAAATATCTTTGAGAGAACAAATCCCTCTTCCTTGCCATGTCACAAACGTGATGTCCTCCAGCCCAGGTCTGAAGGCATGATTGTTACAAATCGAAGCATCCAGATACATTTTAGGAGCCTTTACTGTGCCCAATAGTTGGTTCCAGACCTTAATTGAATTTTGAATTACAGGATTTCCGCCATATAGTGTATTCTTCACTGTTATCGGGCTATTAAGCAGGGCTGGAAGACAAGTTTGTCTACAAGACAGGTGTTCCATCATCAACCATGAAGGCTGTCCTTCCAAATCAGCACCTGGAGTACACCTTCGCCAAAATGAAAAAATATTTAAGTGTGCAGCCATATAATATAATCTAAAATTTGGGAGTCCAAGGCCACCACAAGTCTTATGTTTAACAAGATGTTTTTTGGAGATTCTAGGAACCTTACCCGACCACACAAAGGAGGCTACAATAGAATCCAGCTTTTTAAAATATGACTGGGGAATGCACACTGGGATTGACTGAAAGAGGTACAAAAATCTGGGCAAAACTACCATTTTGATGGCATTAATCCGTCCCACCATGGAAATTGGCAATGTGATCCAAAACTCAATATTCTTCTCCAACTGATTAACTTTTCTACCCCAATTTTGCTTTAAAAGCTGTGACACCTTACGTGTGACTGTGATACCGAGACATTCAAATTTATCTAGTGCTATTCTAAATGGAGTATTATGCAGATAAGCCATGTCCACCCCATCCGACAGAGGCATAAGTTCACTTTTCGTCCAATTTATCTTATACCCTGAGAGAGAGCCAAATTCGTCAATAAGCTGCAACAGTGGACTGATCGAGGTCTTAGGTTTTGATATGAATAAAACTATGTCATCAGCATAAGCAGAGAACTTATGAGGAATACCCTGATGTATAATCGGTAGTATATCAGAACTTAGCCGTATACGAGCTGCTAACGGTTCTAGGGCCAGGGCGAAAATAAAAGGAGAAATGGGATCTCCCTGTCGCGTGCCTCTGTGCAATCTAAAAGGGTTTGATACATCATTATTGGTCCTTACCGAGGCCATAGGTCCTTTGTACAAAATTCTTATCCAATTGATAAAAGAATCACCAAATCCAAATTTGGATAATACAGTAAACATATACGGCCACTCGACCTGATCAAAAGCTTTTTCAGCATCCAAAGCTATTACCACAGAGTCATCCGAACACCTAGCAGGACTATATATGAGATTAAATAATCTACGCAAATTAAAATAAATGTAGCGGTTAGGGATAAACCCTGTTTGATCTGGATGTATAAGTTTAGCAATATGATCCTTAAGGCGGTTTGATAAAACTTTTGTTAATATCTTGGTCTCAACAGAAAGAAGAGATATAGGCCGATAGGACGAGACAGACATAGGATCGCGATCTTTTTTAAGAATTAATGAGATTACACCATGATACAATGAACTTGGCAAAGAGCCAGACAATTTTGAATAGTTAAACATACGCAAAATCAGAGGGGCTAGCAATGAGGTGTAAGCTTTGTAAAACTCCGCTCCAAAACCATCTGGCCCAGGGGCCTTATTATTTGACATCTGTTGAATAGCTGTCTTAATCTCATCTAACGTGAAGTCCGCCTCCAAATCTGCAACTGCCTCATCATCTAATTTTGGGAGATTACACTTTTCCAGAAAGTCCTCAATTAATGACTGACTCGCAGAACTTTTAGAGCTATAAAGATCACGATAAAAATCTTCAAAACACTTGTTTATTTGTTGGGGGTTTCTAGTGGTCCGCCCATGTTTGTTATTGATTGAAAGTATTGTTTGTGATGCCTGTGTTTTTCTAAGTAATCTTGCAAGTAACCTATGAGGCTTATCACCCAATTCAAAAAATCTTTGCTTACACTTAGTGATTTGAAGGCAAACTTGGTTGCTAAGCAGAGAATTATACTCACACTTCAATTTAGTAATTTTGCCCAGTAATTCTATTGTGGGAGAGAACTGATAAGTTTGTTCTAGCTGCTGTATATTGGACTCCAGATCCTTCAAGGCCATTTCCTGGGATTTACGTTTAGCTGCAGAGAACGAAATAATGTGGCCTCTAATTACCGCCTTCATACTCTCCCAGAGAATTGCATCGTTAACATCACCTTTATCATTGTCATTAATATAATCCAAGATGTGCTTCTCCAATGTCTTATGAAAGGTCTCATCTTTAAGCAGAGTTGGATCAAAGCGCCAGTGTCTCCTCTGTAAGTTGGCTAAATCTGCAAAATCCAGATCGACGGACACAGGGCTATGGTCAGAAATTAAAATAGGATGGTAGGTAACATCCCTCATAATCGAAATAAGTTTAGAGTCCAGAAAGATATAATCAATACGGGAGTACGACCCATGAACGGAAGAGAAAAAGGAGTAAGCCCTGCCCGTGGGATAAAGTAATCTCCAAGTATCCACCATGTTCATATTTTTCAACGCACTCTTCACAACATGACTGGATTTAGACTGTTGGGTATGAGCCGATGCACTTTTATCCAAACAGGTGTCCAGTACCAGATTCATATCCTGTCAATAGAAAATTGTCAGTATAATCTTTTACTAATATAAGTTTGCATATGATAGAATACTGCATGATGACCTCTTTTTAACTCAGACTGTTTTGATTCACTGTGACCCGTTATCATACAGGGAAGGAGCAGTACCTGCTAGATAAGAGCTTAATGAGCAGTTTCACTATGTACCAGGTAGAGGAGCCTCTCCTGGCACACGCACGCACGCGCACACACACACACATATATCCGCACATGCTCACTCATCAACATTCCACTGAACAAACGTATTCACTGTTGTATTACTTTTCTTTTGTATAAATAAAGACCAGGGCAGTGGCAGAGCGCGAGTCTCGGAGCCCTCACTCCAAGTGCAGGTGCTCTGTGACTGCCCTTGCATGCAAGTAAAACTGTGTCTTTCTCCTCTCTGATTCTCAGCTGAAGAAGTGTCTTAGAGTACATCTCTTGACATTTATTTTGGTCCTTCGTAGAGCCGGATCAGAAATATCAGAACTGTTATCTGTGACTCTGTTTCAGGATCTGGCACACTGTTTCCTGACGCCGTGGGAAGCCAGCACCGAAGTCTGTGCACAGCCCTCTTAGACGAGGCCGAAAAGACCTGGGACGTTAAATTCGGGTCCAGGCCGGTGTTTTTAGTCTGGTCCACGGCGGTGGGATTCAGTCTGACGATCCGAACCACCAGTGAGGCGTCTGAGGGTGAGAAACACTATTTTGATATATAAAACCGCCGAGAAGGTTTTAAGAAATGCGCAAAATAGGTTTACTGTAGCCGGAATTACTTTGTGAAGTGCGCAAAATAGGTTTGCTGTAGCCGCAATTACTTCGTGAAACAAATTAAAATAGGTTAGGATTCGCCGTAAGGAACCAAATTAGATTTAGGCTTTAGAGGTAGCCGTAATTACTTCATAACAAATTGTAAAAGCGCGCAAATGTCTGTGTGTGTATGTGTCTGGAAGTAAGTTGATTTTACAGCACAATACGCTGCTGAACTACTTCCTTTTTATTTTATTTTTATTTTTATTTTGTTTCGTTTTCTTTGCTTGAGGCTCACGTACTGGTGACAAAGAGAACGGTTGAGCTTTGTCTCGTGAAACTGATACCGCTTCATTGTTAGAAGTGAAGTCGAAGGCCGTATCAGCAACCACTCTGAAGTCAAGCGTGCCAGTGAAAGCCCAGCAAAATCTTTGAAAATGGGGAATAAACAAGCAAAACTAACACCTGATGAGGAATGTTTAGAAAAACAACAAATCGGAGCAGGAGTAATCCACAAGAAAGGGAGAGGAATGCACAGGGCAGGAGCAGGGGGTAGAGGCAGGCCTAGACACACACCAAGCAGTGGTTTTAGTACTGCATGCTGGAGATGTGGAAAAGAGGGACATTTTGTACGTGACTGTAAGAAACAAAGAAGCAGTTCAGACTAGGAAGAACATAATAATCCCTCACCAAGTAAAAATTAGAGATCTAAGTATAAGTTTAAAAAGGACTGGAAACAGACGCAACTGAATACATATAAATGCAAGAGGAAGAAAGTAAAGTAAACAAAAGGCTAAATTGATTTAGAACTTAACTGTAATGTATTCAAGTTGATGATAGCACGGATAACAACCTGTAAACTGGTATTAACAATGAAATATAGTTGGGATGAAGACCGTGCCCAGACTGAATAGAATGAAAGAAAATACATGATTCACACAAACACATATTAAATGAAATAGAGAGATGCATAAGGTATGTTAAGGCTGTGTCATTGTTCAGCCAAGGAAAAGGAAACTGTCTCCAGCTTGGGAAAGGGTGAAACTGCAGATCACCCGCAGCCCTCGGTGGATACAAAATAAAATATAAATAAAATATTGTAATATATTATTGCTGTTATATATATATATAAAAAAGATAATAACATTAATAATGAAATAATATTAATATGAAAAGGCACCTCAGTCAGTTATGATGTGAGGTGGATAATTGTTGAAAGTAGTCTGTATCAAGCTTAAGGTTTACTCAAATTCAGTACAATGACATACGAGATGAAGAAAATAAAGAAAATTTCTAAAATCAAGTACATAGAGGCACTTGACCCGTTTGAAAACCTGTCATCCTAGATGAGACATTGCTGAAATATAGAGCACACCTATACTAACAACTAACAAGCTAAACCCTGTATACAACAGCTAAAGCTACAAAATTGAGAAGCTGAATTAAATATATGGTCACTGCTAAGCTGATGAGCAGGTTACACATTTTTTACAGCAGGAGCTACATAAGAACACATCAGAGGGAGGGAAACAGCTATTAAAGCTCAAACATGCAGCTGTCTGTGGGCTCACTTTTTTCCTCACACTTCTGATTTGTCTTTGGCAGCAGCCTTTTTTGCATTCTGACTTATGTGTGTAAAGCGTTCATGCCATCAGCAACTTGTTTTTGTTTTGTTGGGTTGAAAAATGAATAAATTTGTGATCATACTTGTGGACCACAGTGGCACATAATGATTAGCCATATGATTTACTAATGCAGATGTAATACATTTATTCTAAAATTCAAGGAGAACAAACAAGAACAACATCTTCAGTTGTGTCTTGTTGTTGTTCTCTGTGTAGTGTGCTGAGTTTTGTTTTTTGTTTCTTTTGTTTTTTCAAATATTGCTTGAGTGATGAGTACTGTAACTTCTGAAGTAGCTCTCACCATGCGACCTTGATGATAATAAGTTCAGAGGCAGCTGAGAGCTGGGTTGTCTGTTTTGTTTTAGGTGACAAGGCAGAAAAGTTAAAACTTAGTTTCTTGTTTTAAAAAAACAAAAAACAAAAAGGGAGGTTTTGTGTTTCTCAGGCAAAGAACAACTACAATTTCATTTTCTGTTTTTGAGAAAGAAGAATTAATAATAATAATAATAATAATAATAATAATAATAATAATAATAACAATAAAACAAAGAGTGATGTTTTGTTTAAGTGTTGAAGACAGCTAATACTGGAAAATACCATTTAGTGCATGATCTGTGAGCAATAAATCAAATCATCTTATTTATCTCTAAATAAATTCCAATTATGGAGACCTGAAGTCACATACTTAGGGCACACCTTTAGGTGAAGGCAGAAAGCTACTAAACAAAGAAAAGAAGCTATGCAAAATGTGCCACAGCCACAAAATTAAGCATTCACATTCTTTCTGACTCTTTGTGAGCCTGAGTTATGACCTTGGCTCCCTGTTTTTCTGCTTCCACCAAAGGTGGGAGTGAAGCTCCCGTGGCATGTGCTCTGTTCTCCTTACTATCAAAGTAAAAAAAAGAAAAGGAAAAAAAAGGCCCTGACTCTCTGAACACAATATTCTCTTCATAACTCAGCAGTATGAAATGTCATGAAACAGTATAACTCACTCACAGTAAATCAGCAGTATAGGATACTACAAACCTATCTAATAAATCTAATGATTTTCACATTCTTTTAACTTAGAAGTATGATGCAAACTACAACTACATACTGATTACACAAGGAGTATGATGTGGCCTAAAGCAGTATCATGATTCACTCATTTTGATTACAGGTGCAATGTAATATATAACGGCATAATAATCTTACAACTGCTACAAGCACATTTACCTTTCTTAACACACGCGAGAGAAAGGCAACTGTTTAAAATAAACAAATAAATAAAATGCCCTTTTGGGTGAGAGAGGCCCACAGGCCTTACATGCAAACGTACTAACACACATACATGCAATGAAGAACAGCTTACACTATAGCACACACTATACATGCGCCTATATCTCTCATTGGTGTTAAAGCAGAAAAAACTTAACAGAGTTTTGTTATCAAATGCTGAATTTATCTACTGCTGACAATTAACTCTCCAGCAGGACAATAGGTGAAATGTTTGTGAAAACAGAGAAGAAAAAAATTAAGTCAGAGAGAGTCTGGTATGACCAAGCAGTAATCAGACAATAAATTTAGTTGGTAATACAATAAATTGTGAGATGCTTTCTGTGTGATTGATGCAACACAAGTAATTTACTGTATGAAGGAAATTCTGTTTTGTGATAATATTTTGAACATGCATTTCTGTTGACCTATCATCTTAGCGCATTATAAGCTGATATGCAAATTAGCTGATTGACACTAGATTTGAAAAAATAACTGGATTATAAAATAAGTGAATAAGATGTAACAAGGGTTGAAATTAGTTTCTTATTTCTAGTATGTGGAGCAAGATTTTATCATGGCACACATCTGTTTACATGGGAGGAAACTCCTTATGTGATACGACATTTAGCAATTTGTTTCTGATGTTCAGCACATTAGACGGATGACTTTGAAATTACAAAGGGAAACAATTTTGCTGACAAAGCTGCAAAAACAGCAGCTATAGCAACCACAGTCTTTTAACAACCCATGAACACCACACCATTCCACTATCTGTACTGCAGGACGAACAAGAAGCAGCACCACCTAAAGAACAAAAACAATGGCTAAAACACAGAGCAGTACTAGACACTGATGACAGATTGAAAATAGCAGAAAAACCCATTCTTCCCAAATCATTACACAAAACAACCACTCTGGTGAGCCATGGTTTAAGCCATGCCCTCATCAGGAGGGAGGATCTGAGTAGTGATCTTTATGATCTTTATGATAAATCGTTAATTCTACATTATGATTTTGAAACTTCAGCAAAAGAATATGTGAGAACATGTATGACCTGCCAAAAACACAATACCCAAGGTAACTTAAGACCAAAAAGAGGACATTTTCCTACACCACCTCACCCATTTCATACAATTCACATGGACTTCATTGAATTGAATGAGTGTCAGGGCTCAAAATACGCTCTAGTAATTATTGATGTTTTCTCAAAATGGCCAGAAATCTACCCAGTGAAAAAAGCAGACGCAATCTCAGTTGCAAAGTGTCTATGCAACCATTTCATTCCAACATATGGAATTCCTTTTCTGATAAGATCAGATAATGGAACCCATTTTGTAAATGACGTGATCAGCAGAGTATCTGAAGCACTAGGTTTCAGTTTAAAACACCATTGTGCCTACCATCCACAGAGTGCAGGATTAGTGGAGAGAACAAATGGCACTATAAAACAAAGGCTCAGGAAAATAATGGAAGAAACTGGCAGACCATGGCCAGAATGTGTAGGCCTAGTCAAAATGTGGATGAGAATAACACAAGGAAATAACAAACTGTCCCCATTTGAAATCATACATGGGCGACCTTTTCCACTGCCAGTTATTAGTGAGCCACTAGATAAATCAATACGTGAAACCACTCTGGCAGATTGGATGGCTCAATTGTTGACAAACAGAGAAGTTGTTTTAAACAATAAACTGCCGCAAGACTCTTTTTCACCTATTTCTTGCAGGTTGAAGCCAGGTGATTGGATCCTGGTCCGCGTACTCCAAAGAAAAAATTGGAGCTCGCCGCGCTGGGAGGGTCCATACCAAGTGCTTCTGACCACTCCAACTGCCTGCAAAATAGCAGAGAGACCCTCCTGGATACATCAGAGCCACTGCAAAAGGGTTGAGGTCCCTGGAAAGCCCGGCACCTCCAAGACAGCACATTAGGGAAATCTCACCCACACTTGGTTGCTTCAGTGGTGAGGGGGGAGTGTTGATTGGGCCCCCGTAGGGTAAGCTCGCACTCCAACCTCGAGCCTCTGATCAACTTTAGGGCAGCCAGGTGTGAGGTGTGACGTACCTGTGTGCAACCATGGGAAGATGCACCCTCTTGGTTACCTTGACTACGATGCTCACCCTTACAGGACCCCAGCTGATGCCAACAACAGCTGAACCACAAGGCAGACAGAAAAGATGGACGCATGACAACTCCCACCTAAGAGACATGACACAAGACCACCCTTGGATGAACAATGCCTGGTACCGCTACATCCATGACAGGACCAGAGCAGAATCGGAAAACACAGACTGTTATGTCTGCTCTTATATGCCCAGCACGTCGACACACCCCACACTATATGGCAAGTATATGAACAACACTCAAGCAAAGTGTGCAGCTAGCTTCGCTGGCATCGGATTTCAACACAGCCAAATCATCCTCGAAGACACAAACCCATCTATCTTTTACACTCTTCATGTCAACCTTTAAGGAGGGTTATGACGCAAGAAAATCACCATTGAAGACGTGGGACTTGATAAAGGAGTATGTGATCAACTTTTCTGGATCAACTTCAATGTGACAAACTGCAACACATCCATCCACTTCCCAGTGTTCTTGGACCAAACCCCAGGAAAGAACCACTCCATGTGCTACAAACAAAACAAAGGTAACAGGCCGCTTGGAAACACCACTAACTGCAACCGGACCGCCGGAGGGGGAGAAGGTGCCCCTGTGAACACGACTGGACCATCTAGTGGCACGTACTGGGTGCAAGGAATGGCCTGGCTATGTGGACAACGGGCATATTTCATACTGCCCCCAGGCTGGACAGGAACATGTGCTCCCATATTCCTGTCAGACCACACTTTCAGAATGACCGCAGTAAACACCACTTCTACAGTACACCGGAAAAGAAGATCAACGCCACCTGAAATTCAGCCACATGACCCAATATGGGGAAGCGACGTACCCAAGGAAGGTGGACTTTGTGTCATCTTTAACAACACCTGCTGCACTTACATATCAGACAATGTACACTCATCAAACAGGACTGACGCACTGAACGCCTTGAGACAGATCCAGCAGGCCCAAAATCAGGACTATGTGAGTAATACAAGTGACTGGTTTTCTTGGCTTTACACTGGCTCCTGGCTACAGGTGCTAAAAAGACTACTCATTGGAGTTGGACTATTTTTACTTTTATTTTGTGTTTTTGTAACATGTATACTGCCATGTCTAAAACTCATGATTAACCGCATAATTGTTTCCACTGTTGCTGCATACATAGCCGTGACAAATGATGACGATGACTCCGACCTGTTGGAACATGAAGACTTTGTGTGACTAATGATGATGTGACAGAAAATGTACAACAAGATGTTACACACTGATATTTCACTTAAAAGTTATACGTGACAACAGGAGGGAATGTCAATAGAAAATTGTCAGTATAATCTTTTACTAATATAAGTTTGCATATGATAGAATACTGCATGATGACCTCTTTTTAACTCAGACTGTTTTGATTCACTGTGACCCGTTATCATACAGGGAAGGAGCAGTACCTGCTAGATAAGAGCTTAATGAGCAGTTTCACTATGTACCAGGTAGAGGAGCCTCTCCTGGCACACGCACGCACGCGCACACACACACACATATATCCGCACATGCTCACTCATCAACATTCCACTGAACAAACGTATTCACTGTTGTATTACTTTTCTTTTGTATAAATAAAGACCAGGGCAGTGGCAGAGCGCGAGTCTCGGAGCCCTCACTCCAAGTGCAGGTGCTCTGTGACTGCCCTTGCATGCAAGTAAAACTGTGTCTTTCTCCTCTCTGATTCTCAGCTGAAGAAGTGTCTTAGAGTACATCTCTTGACATATCCCCAGCTATTATAATATTAGAATTATTCACATTTGACAACAGCTTAAAAGTCTTTTGAAAAAACTCAGGGCAATCAAAGTTAGGACCGTATACGTTTACAAAAGTGACGGGTAATGAGTTCAAGAGACCTGTAAGAATTAAGTACCTTCCCCCTGGATCCACAGTAACTGAGCTTTGACAGAAAGGAATATTCTTCCTGAACAAAATTGCAACCCCTCTTGCTTTAGCTCCAAAATTAGCATTGTATGCCTGACCCAACCAATTAGCACGTAGCACAGATTGAACCTTGCGCTTAGCATGCGTCTCCTGTAAAAAAATGATGTCAGGTTGCAATAGTTTAAGGTGTGCAAGAACCTTAGCCCTTTTTACAGGATTACCCAGGCCTTTCACATTCCAACTGACCAACCTCAGTGTAGTCTTATTGAATGTGTTTAACATAAATGTTACTTATACTAATTTGACTAGCTAACCAGTACTTATACACTCTGTAATTACCACATTTAAGATTGTACCACCATAGAACAAAAACATCAAAACATAAAACACTAAGAACAGTCCCACGAAAAAAGAGGGGCCTCCCCAATCGAAGCCCTTCTCCACCCAATATACCCAATAGGAACATAGTAGTAGCTACAATCCTACCCCTAACCCATCCCGCAGCCCCACACCAGCAAAGGAGATTTATAAGACACTTTATAAAAGAAAAAAAAAAAAAGAAAAAGTAAAGAAAAAGAGGGAAAAGTTCCGATAAATTAAAAACAAAAGCCATATAAACCCATATATGTGTGAGCTTTACTAGGCTCCCATACAGCAAATCAAAGAGTAATCAGAGACCCTGAGGGCTTATACTGTCCATATTGTAGAGAGTAATAACAGCAATAATACTGACCTAAACTGTATGAGCCCACATCAACACGCCCATGAGAACAGTAAAAATAAGGTTTATGCAGAGAAACATATACCTGAGGAAATAGACAGTTGTGGCAAAAAAGTCCTACTCATTTGTACCCACTGCCAGTTTCTGGTCCAGGAATCTTTTGGCAGCCTCCGGCTTATCAAAAGTCTGTGTGACCCCGTCCAGCGTCACCCGAAATCGAGCAGGATGAATAAAGCCGTAGCGTAGATTGGCCGCCCTGCACCGTTTGCAGACTTCTTCAAACTTCTTGCGCCGTGCCAGCACCTCCGCGGTCAGATCCGGAAAGATGAAAACTTTCGCCCCGTTGTACTGCAGCGGAGCTTTCTGTGCTGCCAGCCTCAGGATACGCTCACGGGTTTGATAGTAGTGCAGCCTTACAATAAAAGGACGAGGCCGGTCCCCGTCAGCTGGCTTGGGGCCCAGGGCACGGTGCGCTCTATCCACCACGACCCTGCCCGTGAAGTTCTCACTCCCCAGAAGCTTAGGAATAAGCTCAGAAGCAAAGTCCAGTGGGTTTCCTTTCTCCGTCCCCTCCGCAACTCCAAGGATCCTGATATTCTGTCGTCTTGACCGCGACTCGAGGTCATCCAATTTTTTGTGATGTAAATCGTATCCTTTCTGGAGCGAGTCGCAGAGCGCTTCTAAAACGGCAATCCTCTCGTCATGCCCATTTACAGCCTCCTCAATATCATGTATCCTCCCAGTTACAGTGGAAAGAGTGGCCTCCATGGCGTTCATCGTGGTTGAAATAGCAGTGAATTTGCTATCGACCGAAGTCTCCAATCTAGCAATTGCACTCATTATGTCGGCCGGCGTCGGGTTAGCTACTTGGGAAGTCACGGGGCCTTTTGCACTTGGCTCCTCAGCTAGCGCGTGCTCGTTAGCCACATTCGCTAACTCACCTTCATCTTCTCCGATTTTCTCAGTCTTTTCAGGGGCTTTTGAAGCTTTAGGTTTCATCATTGTTATAAAGTATATACAGATGTCAGGAATCAACAGAAAGGTGTCAAAAAACAGATGGATATGAGTAAAAAATTAAGGGCCGGTGCGGAGCTCTTCCAAGAAACGTCTTACGCCATTGCTTGCTAACCACGCCCCGATCTTTACTTACTTTTCAATGTAAGTTTTGTCATTTAATTGTAGTTTGTCATTTAATGTAATTTAAACAGCACATTTAAAACAAAAACTCTTGAGTGTTGTACATTGCAGTTTAAAAATGTTTGAAGACAGGTAAAAATGTAAGAAGAGAAGCATAAAATGAGAACATCTGAGTAAGAAATAAGACAAAAGTATTAAGAACTTATTCTGATTTAAAAACTGAGGAATAGAATTCGGTTTTTGTTAAAAGGTTAAGATTAATCTGGGACAAACTCTCTGACCTATCCTTGAAGGAGCTTTCAAACCAGCATCTCCTCTCTGACAACAAAGGTTAAATGACCATTTTCTCACAGTGTCAACTTGTGTGCAACAACAACATGGGGCCTTAACACTGGGTAACAGTTGGGCTTAATGTGCTTGAATGACTTCTTCACATCAGCCTCTGTGTGTCAGACAGACAGACAGTACTTGGTTGTAGCTGAAGAACCAAATCTGTGGATGGAGACTAAATATTTCTCTGGGAATCTTAAACTGATTTTAACAAAGTCTATTGTTATTTCTACATTTTTATTAGTTTTATATTAAACAAAATGAAGTCTGTGTTGTGGACAAACAGCTGTATCCACATGAACTCTCACCTCTGTCTCAGAATGACTCACAGTGAAATGAGAGTCAAATCTCCGTCTGAGGTTATATATATTCTGAATGAATGAAAATTAACAAAAGATCAATGTTATGGCTCTGAATATGACAAGCATTTATCAAAAGGCTTCATGCTATTTATTTATTCCACCCTTCTCCTCGTGTCCCACCACATATGACGAGGTGAGGAAGAGACAGGAGTCAAAATGAGACGTCCTTCCTTCAAATCTCAGTGATTTTGGAGTTTGTTTTCACTTCTAACCTCGTATCTACAGTTTTGGTCCTCCTGTGACATTTAAGGTCAGATGAAAACCATCTGTGCTGGGCAAACTGACGCTCCTCTGCTGCCACCTACTGGCTGTTATCTTTTAATGAGCGATGTCAGTGATGTGCATGTGGACTGGTGCCAGCTGAACTACCTCCAGATCAACACCAGTAAAACCAAGGAGCTGGTGGTAGACATCCGCAGGCACAAGCATCCTCCACTGCAACCACTGAACATCCAAGGTATGGACATTGAGGTTGTGGACAGCTACAGGTACCTTGGTGTTCATCTGAACAACAGACTGGACTGGACTCATAACTCAGACGCCCTCTACAGGAAAGGGCGGTGCAGGACCTAAGTGAAGTTGGCCCCCCCACCTTCTTCAAATCCAACAAAAGTGGTATCAAACGTTTGTGCTACGTTTGTGCTGGTTTGTGCTGCAAAAATTTTCGTTTGTGCCGCTATCATTTTAAAGATATTCAAGAAAATTTCTAGAGGTCATCAGAGGTCAACCAGCCCCCCCACATTACCCAAATCAAACAAATTTGATGTCAAACATTTGTGCTACGTTTGTGCTGGTTTGTGCTGGTTTGTGCTGCAAAAATTTTCGTTTGTGCTGCTATCATTTTAAATATATGTATAAAATATATAAAAAAATATATAAAATATATAAAAATATTAAAATATATATATTTTAAATATATGTTCTTAAATACATGTTCTTAATTCCAAACCAGTCCCTTGTTTTGTGTTTGTTAAATTATAGGACTAAAGCTGTTACCTGTAAATTTAAATCATGTTTTTATGAAGTACTCGGTATCGGTATCGGCGAGTACTGAAATGCAAGTACTCGTACTCGTACTCGTACTTGTTTCCAAAAAAGTGGTATTGGTGCATCCCTAGTGTTGATGCATGTTTGTTCTAAGATGCATCTAAAACCCAGGAGGGCATGGAGCTACCTGCCAGAGAGCAGCAGGTAAGCGCATAGCCCCTCCTGATAGCCCTCAGTGTCTACGTGTATTTAAAATTGAGAGGTGGGCAACGACACCAGGGGTGAGGTTGTACACCCTGATGGTAATTTGGAGTCCGTGTAGCGTGCCCAACCCCAAGGTCCTATATGTATGTGTTATGAGAGTGTGAGTAATGTGAATGACTAAGTTGTGGGATAAAATCGAGGCACAGGCAGCCAGAAAGGGACAGTGGGGGGGATCCCTCCCCTGCACCCTGGTGACACACCTTTACCCCAAGGCCCTGCATGTGTGGGTGACTGTGGTGGAGCAGGAAGAGGGAGGAAGCTGGAGATGGGGAGAGAAGGAAGGGAGGGGCAAGTGACCCCTCCCTGGGGCCAGCTCCCCCGCTGACCCCAGCAGGCACCCTCATGCTCTGCAACCCGCCAGGGAAAGGGGGCCAGGCTACCAGATCAGTAACCCACGTCCGTCAGCACAGACCCTCCGCTAGCCCCGCTGCTTGCAGCCACGAGGAAACCGTCACCTAAGAGCCAACAGAGCCCCTAATAGACCATGACCGCTACCCCGGGTTGAGCCCTCCAAGGAAGATGCTCCTGGGGAATCCCCCAACGCCCTAAGCCAACACCAATGCTCCCTCTAAGCTGCGCACGTGCGCAATTGCGCACTGCTGGCACGGTCTCTGCGCACAGAAAATCTGCGTTGCGCACAAAAAAAAACTAACCTGAAGTAAAATTCAAATTAAAACTTCAACAATTCTGTTTTGCAGTGTTAGTCAGTAAGTGACTGGCTGCTCCCGTATGGGATTAGAACGATGCCACCTTATCCTATAGTCCAGCCAATGATGTGATTCACATATACGCATATACGCAGCTTATCAACGTCGTTGACAGGCTATGACAGCGTCCTTATGTGCCGACACCGGAGTTTTAGCTGGCAAAGCGGCGTGGCTGATGTGGAGTGAAGCCACGTTAATGACAACATGTACAACCATTGGAGATGTGAGCAGGACAGACGGAACAATTGACGGGAAAAGTGTGGACTTTATACCAGTTTTTAAAGTGTGTTGATAGGCCACGTAAAACCAGAGTTATGATAAAAATATCTGCAATGTTTGGTTTTCTTCCTGAATACTATCGTTGTTTATATTTACAGCGGGAAGAAACTGTAAAAACGGCGTTTTATAAGAAAAAAGGCTCGAAAGCGCTCTCCACCTGTGATGGAAAAAATGATATGGCAATGTGGCATCTAGTTGTTAAAAAACGGGAGGAAGTTTTAGGAGTGACGGCGGGGTTTTGAGATGTGAGAGATTTGAGACGTTCAGCGCAAATCTTGTGTAGTTAGTGTGTAGTGTAGTCAATAGTTTAGTTGTGTGTGTCAGAACAATGAGGCGACTGCTGAATGTTACAGGTGTTACAGGAGTGATACATCTCCTGTTGTCAGGCCTGCAGGTATCAGGCTGTTGTTCTCCTTTATCTCATAGTGGACAGAAATTATTTTTTGGAGTGGCACAAATAATTTGTGTGGCATCAAATTTGATGCAGAACAGCTGATTGTTCTGTAAATAGTTTGAAATGTGTGTTTAAAAAACGCCTTGGCTGCATTTAAAAAAATAAATAATTGCAAAAAACGTTGTTGTTTGCCAAACTGAGTTACTTTTTTGAAGAAGTAACTATATAATTAATTGCTCAACATTGGTCATTATATACTGTATTTGACAGACAGAGAGTTACAGGACTCTCTCCCAGACCACAGACTCATAATACAAGTCAGAGCTTTATATCTATCTATCTATCCATATAAATATATAAAAGTTGTGTTTTCTAAATTGGAGTTCAAGTTATTTTTACTTCCAATAGTGTTAACATACTGCACAGGTCAATGACTAGATTTTTTTTTACATTTTCTTTGTGAGTGGGCTAAAGCAGTTAATAAAAGTAGTCTAACATAAATGTAAATGCTGTAACTTGATTATTTTAATAAACCATGTAACTTGGATGGATTGGATGCTGGCGTGACCACAGTGCACACGTCTGATGTCGCTCACAGTGGTCCAAGGGATCGCTCAGGGAGTTTGTGTGTTCGCTCAGACTTATGAAAAATTAGAGGGAACATTGCCCCACACCAATCACAACAGTGAAGGTGGGACCAAACTATGACCCCCCACCCCCACTAGGTGATGGAGCTGATCAAAGGAGCCCAGAGTAATTGATCTGATGTGGTGGCAGAGGCTGTA
Source organism: Pelmatolapia mariae (assembly GCF_036321145.2). NCBI lineage: Eukaryota > Metazoa > Chordata > Actinopteri > Cichliformes > Cichlidae > Pelmatolapia > Pelmatolapia mariae. Next base: position 60,458,922 of record NC_086229.1, on the reverse strand, counting down.
TCAAGACTAATGTAATCTAATAGATAATTTCTATACTGGTTAGAATTAAGATTATTTTTATTTTTCCAGTTCATGAGGACTGTTTTCTTGGCTATGCATAGGGCAGTGAAAACCATGTGGGCTATATTCTTTTCTGTAGTGACATTATCTAAGCTGCCCAACAAACACACTAAAGGGGAAGTTGGAATGTTACATTTCAGACACTTTGACAAGTCTTCACATATCTCGCGCCAAAACTTCTGAACTGGTGGACAGAACCAAAAAGCGTGGATATAACTCTCCGGTGAATTGGTTTGGCAGTGTGAGCAGTTGTTGGTAGACGTAAAGCCCATCTTGAACATCCGATGACCTGTATAGTGCACTCTATGTAGTATTTTGTATTGAATTAATTGAAGACTGGGATTTCTAATTAGATGAAAGGTTTTTAAGCAAATCTGAGACCAGAAGTTTTGGTCTAAGTTAACTGATAAATCCGCTTCCCATTTTGCAATAGGAAGTGATATTGATTCATCTGTTTTAGAAAGCATTCTGTATATTTTGGATAGTAATTTGGGGGTTTTAAGAGTAAGAAATTGTACCACACTTGGTGGTGTTTGTAATTCAGATTGACTGAGGTTAAATCTCTTTTTTACTATGGATTTAATTTGTTGATATTCTAAAAATCTTTTCTTGTTGATCCCATATTGTGTAACTAGTCTGTCAAATGAAATAAATTCTGTTCCTTCTAGTATGTTCTAAATATTTGATTCCTTTACCACTCCAATCTGAAAAGTTGATCATATTATTGTTTTGTAATATGTCAGGGTTGTTCCAGATAGGTGTACGTTTGCATGGGATTAATGAAGACTCCGTCAATTTTAGAAACTCCCACCATGCTGTCAGAGAAGAGCTGATGTTAACACTTTTGAAGCATTCATGTCGTTGGATGTTTGAGCTGATAAATGGTAGATCTGAAATCTCTAGATTATTGCAAAGTGCTTGTTCTACATCTAGCCAAGGTTCATCTAAGAAGGTATGTTTTAGCCATCCTGAGATAAACTGAAGCCTGTTGGCTAAGAAGTAGTGCTGAAAGTTAGGTAGTTCTAATCCTCCTTTATCCTTGGTCTTTTGTAGTGTTTTTAAGCTTATACGTGGAGGTTTATTTTTCCAGAGGAATTTGGACATATATGAGTCTAGAGATCTGAACCAATCTTGCGGCGGTTTAGTTGGGATCATTGAGAATAAATAATTTATTTTTGGTAAGACCATCATTTTTATAGCGGCAACCCTTCCCATGAGTGATATGGGTAGACATTTCCACCTAGCCAGATCACCTCCTACTTTCTTTAAAAGTGGGATATGGTTTAATTTAGTTAGATCTGCAAGCTTGGGAGAAACATTAATACCTAAATATTTTATATTTCCTGACTGCAGTGGTGTAGAAGAAGAATTGTGGAAGAAGCAATTAATCGGAAGGACTGTAGATTTTGACCAGTTGATTGAATAATCTGATATTCTTGCAAAAGAGTTTATCAATTCAATCACCCCAGAGATATTGGTTTGTGAGTTTTAGAGAAAAAGTAGGAAATCATCCGCATGAAGGCTGATTTTATGTTCCACGTTCTTGCATTTTATACCCTTAATTACTGAATTCTGTCAAATGCTTTTTCTGCATCTAAAGAAAACATTGTAGTGCCAAGATTTTTACTGTATGAGTAGTCTATCAAATTAAGTAATCTACGTGTATTTGTTGATGAGTGCCTACCTTTTATGAAGCCAGTTTGGTCAGGATGAATTAAGAGGGGGGTTATTTTCTCTAGTCTCTTCGAGAGAGCTTTGCAGATTATTTTGAGGTCTACATTTATAAGGGATATTGGACTATAGCTTGAGGGATATACAGGGTCTTTGCCTGGTTTTAGCAGGAGATTAATGTTTGCAGAATTCATATTTGATGGAAGTCTGCCCTTTTCTTTGATTTCCTGCAACGTTCTGTAAAAAACTGGTGCTAGAATCGTCCAGAATTCTTTGTAGAATTCTGCAGGAAAGCCATCTGGACCTGGAGCCTTATTATTGGGCATACTTATCAGGGCTTCCTGGAGTTCACGTGGCGTCAGTGGCGAGTCCAGTGCAATTGTTTGAGAGTCTAATAATTTTGGGAGAGTTATGTTGTCTAAAAACTGATCAATTTCCTTTTTAGATGGGTTTATTTGTGGTGAATACAACGTTTTATAGAAATCCCTGAAAATGTTGTTTATTTGTTTTGGTTCATATATTGTGTTCCCAGATGAATCTTTAACAGCACATATAGTTGTTTTTTCTTTATTTACCTTTAGCTGGTTTGCTAGAAATTGACCGGATTTATTACTATGTTCATAATTTTGTAAGCGTAGTCTTTGTACTAAGAATTTTGTTTTTTTATCAATTATCTCATTTAATTCTAGTTTTGTTTTGCGTATTTTGTTCAATGTTTCCTGATCTTGGTGGGACGCGTAGACTTCTTCTAGTGATTTGATGATTTTTTCTAGTTCCTGAATATTTTTGTTTTCTTTTTTCTTTTTATGTGATGAGAAAGAAATTATTTTACCTCTCATCACAGCTTTCCCTGCTTCCCATAAAACAGAAGCTGATGTTCCGGGAGTGTCATTAAAGTCTGAATATGAAGTCCACTCTTTTTTAAAATATTTAATAAAGTCTTCATCTTTAAGCAGTGATGTATTAAATCTCCAGTTTTTACTTGGCGTAGTATTATTCTTGTGCATTAGTGTTAAAGATACAGGAGCATGATCGCTGACAGCTATAGGGTGAATCTCAGTGTCTGAAATGTCACTCAGCAGTGAGCTGCTGACCAAAAAATAATCCAGACGAGAGTAGGAGTGATGAACATGTGAGAAAAAAGTATATTCCTTACTGGTGGGGTGAAGGGAGCGCCATGCAACGCAAAGACCAAAGTCGCTCATATACTGTTTGATTATATTTGTGGACTGCCAATTGCGCTTAGTTCCTGCTGTATTGAGCCTATCCATTTCTTCATTTAGTCCAAGGTTGAGGTTGCCTCCAAGAACAAGTGTGCCATCTAAGTGTTCAGAGAGTGCACTGAAAAAACTGAAAGAATGAGGGATCATCAACATTTGGACCATATACATATACATACAGTGTGTGAATGTGAGTGTGAATGAATAATGGCATTGTAAAGCCCTTTGGGTGCCTTGAAAAGCGCTATATAAATCCAATGCATTATTATTATTATTATATACACTTACAATACATAGCTTTTTTATCAAGTATAGATAGTTTAATGATTAAGAATCTGCCCTCTGGATCTATAACTGTTTCAAGTACTGTGAAATTAATATTTTCATGTATTAAAATTGCTACTCCCCTTTGCCTAGAATTATAACACGCTGAGAACACATTAGGAAACTCAGGTGTTTTAAGTTCATTCAAACCTCTAAAACAGGGGTGTCGAACTCCAGGCCTCGAGGGCCGGTGTCCTGCAGGTTTTAGTTAACACCCTGGGTCAACACACCTGAATCAACTGATTAGTTCATTACCAGGCTTCTGGAGAACTTCAAGACATGTTGAGGAGGTCATTTAGCCATTTAAATCAGCTGTGTTGGATCAAGGACACATCTAAAACCTGCAGGACACCAGCCCTCGAGGCCTGGAGTTTGACACCTGTGCTCTAAAAGGTCTGTGGGTCTCTTATAAAAGGACAACATCTGCCTGTAGTGTTTTGAGTTGGTTAAATATCTTTAACCTCTTTTCTCTGGAGCCAGCTCCATTTACATTCCATGAGACGAATCTTAGTGCGCCCATAGATGTCTGTGTATAACTAGGGGTGTGCGCTGTGTGTTTCTCTTAGACAGGTGGAGAGAATACATCACTTGTTCATAAATAGAGAGAAGGAGAGAGAGAAAGAATATGTGGCGAGAGGCTCCCTGAGTCTGACTATGTGTGTGCATATTTACTAATATGAGTACTCTTGGCTTAAGTGTGTGTCTGACTGATGTAAATGTGCTGCCGTTGAGCGCATGACTGTGCGTGATCGTGCTGTGCGTATGTGTCGAAATAAAGGATGTTGTTTGTGGATGAGTGTGGAAGCAGGTGATCGAAGCAGTGAAAGAAAAAAGAAAGAAAGAAACCAAGGACAAGGGTGAGCAGCATAAACACAAGAAGGGGAAAAAAAACCCGGAAACATTCCAATCAAACCATTGATGGAGAGTGACGGTGTTAATTCTGCTATGATATCACACTTAAGATGCGATTTGATACTGGGAAGTTAAACAGATGTTAATGCAAGTTAGTGTGAGTGGATAGGGAAAGGGTGTAGTGGATTCTTATCTGGTGTGAAGTTAATACAGCCATGGGGTCACTCTCACACTCAGACAGAAACTGGTTCACCTGAAAGACAAAACTCCTAAACACAAACTTAACAATGTGGTGTATGCTGTACAGTGCAGCGAGGAATGCCCAGACATCTACATCGGAGAGACCAAACAGCCACTTCACAAGCGCATAGCACAACATAGAAGAGCCACCTCCACGGGACAAGTCTCAGCAGTCCATCTGCATCTAAAGGTCAAAGGTCACTCTTTCGAGGATGCCAACGTTCACATTTTAGACAGAGAGGACAGATGGTTTGAAAGAGGAGTGAAAGAAGCCGTTTACGTCCACTGTGAGCGACACACAGTGCCACTGTAGTTTTGTATATGACAATGCTCTTTATTAAGGGTGACACATGCCACTCCATGCCACCTCTGTAGATCAGCTCCTGAGTTTTAAATGGTTGTACAAAAAAAGGTCAGAATCATTTGCTACATTTTAAAGCATATTACACAATGTAAAAGCTGCATGTGTGTAAAGAAATGACTTTGATTTTCTGTGGCGATCATTCAAGAACTGAACCTGTTAAGAACTCAGACCTGCTTTAAATTTCACCGCTTTAGTTATGACGCACTTATTTATCGTCATCATACAGCACAGCGTAAACACACGTGACTCTGATGTTACTTCCTTCAGAGACGATGACTTGGACGTATTGAGTTTGAACGAGTGTCTAAAAAGTCAGATCTGTTCTCACAGTCAGAGACTTTCAGGATCATTTAAACCTTAAATTTAATCGCACGTAGTCAGGATTTAAACTCAGGTTCAGTTATTTCAATAAAACCATCCTGAGACATTTAGAACAATCGAAGCGTCGGAGTTGAAGAAGACGAAAATGTCTGCTGTGACTGCGTCGCTCTGCTCGACTTTGCTGTTTGTCGGCCTCTTCGTGTTTGTCTCTGCAGGTGAGATTCACTCTGTGGGACAGAGAGGAAAAGCATCAGTCTGCTTTACATCTTAACAACATTTCCTGAAGATTTATTTTCATATTGATTCAGTTTTTCTGTGTTTGTGACGGAGTCACGAGGCTGGGTGGAGTCTGTGTAGATGTAACATGGCAGGGTGACCAGATCTCACAGGACAAACAAGTGTAACGTGTGTGTCAGTGTGATATGTTGTAGTTTCAGGAGTCAGTATACAGCCAGGAGCAGATCTACAGAGGCGGCATGGAGTGGCATGTGTCCCTCCTTAATAAAGAACATTGTCATATACAAAACTACGGTGGCACTCGGTGTGGCAAGAGATTATATGGTGTCACATGCCACTCCATGCCACCTCTGTAGATCAGCCCCTGAGTTTTAAATGGTTGTACAAAAGAAAAGTCACAATCATTGGCAAAAATTTAAGGCATATTACACATTGTAAAAGCTGCATATGTGTAAAGAAAAGGCTTTGATTTTGCCTGTTTGATTTCCATGCCACCCTAAGAACATTTCATTACCTCCAGCCCTGTGACAGAGACAAAGAAGTGTAATGTGTGTGTCAGTGTGATGTGTGTAGTTTCAGGAGTAAGTATACAGCTCCAAAGTTTTTTGTTCAGTGTATACAAACAGCTGTAGCTACATAAAGGCAGCATGCAGAGACTCACAGTGTCTTTTAATGAGAGGCTGCTTTCTCTCACACATTATGTTCACTTATTATCGGGACGTGTTTTTGTTTGTGGAACCTGCAGGAAGTCAGTTCATTAAGTAAACTGTGAAAAACACAAGAAACTGTTGGAACTATAATAAATAGTGGTAAATACAGTTTAAAGAGGTAGGGATGTTGATTGCATTAAAGTATACATAGATATACAGTTTATAAATAAAGTGTAATGTCCATGGGTGTTGGAAGTGCAGTTATCCTCCAATCAGGGTGGCGGTAGGGCATGTTTGAGAGCCTGTGGGTAAAAATTTCTATTAAGTCTGTTTGTCTTCATCTTGATGGACCTGTAACATTTACCAGAGGGAGGGAGGAGTGTTTGATGATGATGCTGGCTTTCTGCTGAAGTCTGCCAGTTTAAAATCTCTGAGGGGGGTTAGTGAAGTGCCAATTGCCCACTCTGCTGCCCTCACCATCCCCTACTACAGATGGATTAATAAAGTTTTATTTAATCTAATAACTTTGATCTCAGCCAAACCGAAATACTTCGGAACAAATAGAACACCGAAAAAAGCCAAACAATTACATTTTTAAGTTATTTGAGTAACTTACATATCATACACCGGAGTTATTTTTTTTTATCATAACTCCAGTGTTAAAACCAGAGTTATGATAAAAAATGATAAAAAATACACCCGATGTTTTTTTCTGAAGAAAACAGTGGTGTTTACAGTGGGAAGAACGGTAAAAAGAGCGTTTTCTACAGACAGCGCTAGCAAACACTCTCAGCTTGTGAGTGAAAAAAGAAAAAGAAAAAACACCCCTTCCCTATTGGTGATAGAGTTTACCATGTCAGCCAATCAAAAAAAATGATATGGCAACATGTGACATTTGGTTGTTTAGGGAGAAGGGGAAGTTTGTTTTGTATTGTGTGTCAGTTAGACTGCTAAATGTCATATTTGCTCCAAAAAAGCCGTCAAAGGCAGATTCCAGTGTAAACGCTGTCGTGTGTTCAAGAGAGGAACAGTGCGCAGGAAGAGAGCCCTGTCAAAGATTCCTCCCATCAGCAACGTCACACTGAGTGTTGTTGATCCTCCAGGTGAGTGAGTAGAGTTGAGTGTGTGTGTGATCAGAGGTGAAGCTGCTTCCTGGTTGTTGATGTTTGTTTCTAAAGATGTTGTTAATGAGACTTTGTAGAAAGCAGCTGGTCTGAGTGATGTGATCAGAGTGCAGTAGATAATGTCTGACAGCAGTTTGAAGAGGAAATGGATTCTGTTCTGTTCTTCACTCATCACCTACCTGACAGCTGACACCTCACACCTGTTTCTCACCTGCAGGTCAGACACACACAGAGGATGGAGGGAAGGAGGCAGGAGGGAATGAGTTGTCTTGGGAGTTGTTAGCGAGGGTGGCAAGAGGGATGGAGTCGTTGGCAAGGGTGGCTATAAGGATGGAGTTGTTAGCGGTGGAGACTACATGGATGGAGTGGTTGGCGAGGGTGGCTAGAGGTATGGAGTTCTTGGTGGAAGGGGCTAGAGGGATGGAGTGGTTCATGGGGGTGCCTATAGGGATTAGGTGGTTGGGGTGGGTGGCTAGAGGGATAGCGGTTTTGGCGGTTTTGGCTAGAGGGATGGATTGGTTGGCGAGGGTGGCTATAAGGATGGAGTTGTTGGTAGTGGAGACTAGAACGATGGAGTGGTTGGCAGAAGTGGCTAGAGGGATGGAGTTGTTGGCGGAGGTGGCTATAATGATGGAGTTGTTGGCGGAGGTGGCTATAATGATGGAGTTGTTGGCGGAAGTGCCTAGAGGGATGGAGTTGTTGGCGGAGGTGGCTATAATGATGGAGTTGTTGGCGGAAGTGGCTAGAGGGATGGAGTTGTTGGCGGAGGTGGCTATAATGATGGAGTTGTTGGCGGAAGTGCCTAAAGGGATGGGGTGGTTGGCTTGGGTGGCTAGAGGGATAGAGCTTTTGGCGGTGTTGGCTAGAGGGATTGAGTGGTTGGTTAGGGTGGCTATAAGGATGGAGTTGTTAGCCGTGGAGACTAGATGGATGGAGTGGTTGGCGAGGGTGGCTATAATGATGGAGTTGTTGGCAGAAGTGGCTAGAGGGATGGAGTTGTTGGCGGAGGTGGCTATAATGATGGAGTTGTTGGCGGAAGTGCCTAGAGGGATGGGGTGGTTGGCTTGGGTGGCTAGAGGGATAGAGCTTTTGGCGGTGTTGGCTAGAGGGATTGAGTGGTTGGTTAGGGTGGCTATAAGGATGGAGTTGTTAGCCGTGGAGACTAGATGGATGGAGTGGTTGGCGAGGGTGGCTAGAGGGATGGAATGGTTGGCGGGGGTGCCTAGAGGGATGGAGTGGTTGTCGTGGGTGGCTAGAGGGATAGAGGTTTTGGCAGGGTTGGCTAGAGGGATTGAGTGGTTGGCGTGGGTGGCTATAAGGATGGAGTTGTTAGCGGTGGACACTAGATGGATGGAGTGGTTGGCAAAAGTGGCTAGAGGGATGGAGTTGTTGGCGGAAGGGGCTAGAGGGATGGAGTTGTTGGCGGAAGGGGCTAGAGGGATGGAGTTGTTCAATTAAATTCAATTCAATTCAATTTTATTTATTTTGTGCCAAATCACAACAAAAGTCACCTCAAGGCGCTTTATATTGTACAGTAGATCGCACAATAATAAATACAGAGAAAAACCCAACAATCATATGACCCCCTATGAGCAAGCACAAGCGACAGTGGGAAGGAAAAACTCCCTTTTAACAGGAAGAAACCTCCGGGTTGGCGGGAGTGGCTAGAGGGATGGAGTTGTTGGTGGAATTGGCTAGAGGGATGGAGTTGTTGTACATATAATAGTAAAAATTACAAACATTATTATGCTGTGACTGCAAAATTTGGTAAATTATGTTTAGGGAGTTTTTGGAAACAGAAACAACAGAAGCAGGGTTCATACCAGCCTCCAGCACCTCAACTGACCCTTTTTCTTTCAATGACTCTACTGCCTCCTCCCCCTGTGCCATTCATCAGGAGACACCTACCCACAGCCTACACTGCAGCCTCTCCATCACAACTTACCAGGTGTCGAGTCAGCTGATGAAGATGAAAACCACGAAGGCCATGGGCCCGGATCGAATAGCTATTTTTAATGCTGTGGTCTGTTGGAGTGGTGGAATGGCAGAGAGGGACAGGGGGGAACTTAATAAACCAGTCAGGAGAGCCAGCTCTGTCCTGGACTGTCCACTGAAATCCATGAAGCAGGTTGGGGAGGAGAGGATGTTTTCTAAGCTAACATCCATCATGGACAACACCTTCTTGGCCTCCAAACCCTTAAGTTAAGCTTTCAGTTTAGACACAGTAAAACCACCTTTCACTTGTAAATCGTCTTCCGGGTATGGTTTTGGGGACCAGGTTGTGGTCACTTTTCTTTTAAACGTTCTTTTTGCGTTAACCCTGTACCCCCAGAGCAGGACGTAACACCAGTCTGTGGCAGGGCTAACACATTGACACAAACAAACATTCGCACTCACATTCACACCTATGGGCAGTTAAGAGTTGCCAGTTAACCCAACACCACTGACTGCATGTATTTGGACTGTGGGGCCTGGAAAGAACCCATGCAAACACAAGGAGAACATGCAAACTCCACACAGTAAGAACCCAGCCTGATGGTGGACTTGAACTCAGGAACTTCTCCCATACAGTTCATGCAGTTTTTAGGAGATTGTGGTTCTAATGTTTTTACTGTAAATAAAGTGCCTGTTGATATGAATGTTGTTTTTTCCTGGTGCTTCCTTAATAAATCTGAGCTGAGGATCAAAGTAATCCATGTTTTGTTTTTTTGTTGCAGTTTTTAACGATTTTTCTACAAATATTTTTTTTACCAATAAATATTAATAATGCATAATTAATCCCATAAACTGTGACAGAGTTTATAAACACAACAGCTGTTATATATGTTGTAAAGCACGGTTATGTTTTAATTGGTTAACCTGGTCGTTTATGACCACAGAGAGAAAGAACAAAGGATTTACCAAGTGCACTGATGCTCTGATGTGCAGACATGTAAACACTGAAACCTCATCCAGATGTTTCACACATCACATGAAACTGATTTGGATGTTTTCTTTTCAACTAACGTGACAAAAACATGCTTCAATGCTTGTTTTCCTCTGATCGGCTCCCAGATCTACAGGATGTTAATTCTCCTGAGTTAACATCCTGTAGATTTGGGACCAGTTCCCCTTTTCTATGGATGCAGTGCTGGTGACCAAACTAGAACTGGTTCTGTGTTCCCATCAGGAAAAGTCTGGTTCTGCTGAGAACAGGAAACTGAGGCTGTGATTCACACAGGCTCACCAAAGTCTGTCAACAGCAGACTGGAGAAACATTTCCAGGTCTGATGAGTTCAGATTTCTGCTGTGACGGTCACATGGATCCATCCTGCCTCGTATCAGAGCATCGATTAAACACCACAGCATACCTGAGTGTTGCTGCTGACTGCGTCCATCCCTTTATGAACACACTGTAACCATCCTCTGATTGCACTCCATGTCACAAAGCTCAGATCATCTACAACTGGTTTCTTGACCATGACGATGAGTTCACTGTACTCAGGTCGCCTCCACAGTCTCCACATCTCAAACAAATGTGTTGGAACGAGAGATTCACATCATGTCTGCTGATAAATCTGCAGCAGCTGTGTGATGCTCTCACATCAACATGAACCAAAGTCTCAGAGGAATGTTTGCAGCACCTTGTTGAATCTCTGCTGTGAAGCATTAAAACAGTTCTGGAGGCCAAAAATCAGTACTAGGAAGCTGTACTTAATAAAGTGGCCAGTCAGTGTATATTACTATAATTACATTTTAAAAACTGTAAACACAAATCTGTGGTCATATATTTTGTGGTATTCAGTGTTGGTGAAAACATCTTAGTAATCTTGGTACAGTCACACTGCACTGACCTGGTGCTCCGACTCAGTTTCTCTGTTTAATCAGCTTCTCATTAAAATCAGACTTTATTCAAATGACCACAACCAGGGGGCACTTTAACGTAAACAGATGCGTCTGTGATGCATTTACAGTCAGTTCCTTTAAAGTCACCAGTCTGCTCAGAAGAACTCAAACACATTTTACATAAACATTTTTATGTTTTGTTGTTTTGGATCATACTGTGTATTGGTACATAGTGTTGATTTTATTTGCATGATTTTATCCTAATATTTATATTGTGTGTTTTAGTGTTGCTGCATAATATTATTTTAATCCACTGTGGACTGGCTGCACATGGGATAAATTAGCTGATAGGGATCACCTGCTGAGGCCTGGGTGTGTCCAGAGGTGGCCTATCAGCTGTGTAAAAACCTTCTAAAAGCAAGCTAGCTGAGCGCTGGAGGAGGGAGGCCCCAGACTGGAAGAGAAATGCTACACGGCCAGTGTGACATGGCGACCCAGTCCTGACAGCAAGGAATGGCGCCAGTAGGAGACAACACGTGTGACTGGCAGCAGGTAAACCTCTGCCTGCATTTGCAAGGTCTCCACTGTTGTTTACTGGGTGCAGTGGGTTGGGAGAGGGTCGCTTCTGGGACCATTGTTCTGGCCCCTATTTGTTATTTTACAGGACACCGACGCAAGGGGAGCTGTGGTGGCATTGCAGGATGGACTCGGATGCAGAACGCTAGCTGGGCAGGGATGTGATGGGCCAGTGGAAGGACAAGAGGATGGGAGGCTCCTCCTCATCTGCCGAAGACGAGGCTGGCGTGGACTCCGCTCTGAAGAAGGAATTCCTGGACTGCTGGTGGACCCATAATGAACATGTGATATAATTATATCAGGGGGTTTAATGAATGTAGAAAATGGTAGTTTTACAGGTTTTAGAATTGTTTCTTTTATTTTTTAGTAGATTGACAACATTTTATTATGTACGTTTTAAGGGTGTTTTTATTTGTGCTTTCTGGCCGGAAAATTAACTGTTTCTGATCAGACCTGCTTCATCTCTGTGCCCTTGGTATCTGACTTGCTTATATTTTAAATAATCTTTCTTTTTAGCACGACATTCTGGTGCGACTGCTTTGGTGTCTGCGTGTTACAAACACAGTTGTGAAATTGTTCCTCCTGCTTTTAGTTTGTGGCTGAAGTTAACCTGTGTGTTGTCTTTATTGTGGAGGAAGTAACTGAAATTTTCTGCTGACACATTTGTAGAAAATGACAAAGTTTCAGATCACAACATCCACAGAGACGTGAAGTTTTGTGTTTGACACACTTTAACCACAAGATTAAACTCATGAAATCATGAATCTGACTGTCTCCTGACACTTCCTGCAGAGTGAGGATGATGAAAATCCCTCCATCCTCACAGTTTATATAAAAGAGAAATGTTAAATTTTTTTCCCTCTTCTTTATACTTTTACTTCAGTCTCAGTATTGCTGTACAGTACTCCTCGATTATCACGGGGCAGTGGCAGATCCAGACCAAACTAACCGCAGGCTAATATCTAAAGAGGGCAATATTTAAATGTTTAATATATTAAGTGAATTTATTTTCACTCATTTATTATAGAGATTCAAAAAAATTTCAAAGTAAAGGTTTCACATACTGCTCTTCCTCATACTTTTACTTCAGTCTCAGTATTGCTGTGTAGTATTCTACCTCCCACACCCAGGGTCACAGAACAAAACAAGGAGGGCAAGATTTCATTGTTTTATATATTAATTGAAAATATTTTAGGCACTAACATAAAATCAAAAAAATATCCAAAAGAATTTCAAAGTAAAGGTTTCACATACTGTACATGTGCACAATGTTTAAAAGCCAGAGTCCATAATTACAGAGAATCCAACGATGACTTTCAGACCAGCTCTGATGGAAGCTGGGTCTCCTGTCCCCCATTAATGTGACTGGAAATGTCCTCAAACTGGGCAGCACTGGTGGATCATCTTTGTACGTCTGATAAGAGATGAATGCAGAGTAAACATGAGGCTGTAACTGAGGACAATAACTGATCATTGTTAACTTATTACTTTATCCTGTCATTATTGTTCATTACTGTCAGTTACATTGACTGTATGAATTGTAATGACACGACACTCACAGACACACAGGTCTGTTCAACATCACAAACCGCTGGTTGTCCCTCTTCCTCTCCCTCACAGCTCGTCTTCCTCCTCACTCTCAGGACTGTCTGCATCCTCTCCAACTAACTCCTCTGTCTCTCTGTCATCCTGCTCCTCATCATCTCCATCCTCTCTCTACATCGTTCTCTACTGGCCCCTGTCTAAAGCCACCTATGCACAGGGGGGTTATGTTCAGGGATTTATGATGTTTGTAGTAAAAGAAGAGCAGCTGAACCTCTCGTCTTTGTTTTTCTTCTCTTTGACGGTGATTCGTCTTCTTTTCTCACTGCTGAGCAGACTGCAGCTGATCGCTCTCTGCACATGAAACACAGAAAGATAAATAAACCAGGTTTTTGCAGGTAGAGCAGCTGTTAGCAGTGCTGCCACACATGTGATATAAAGAAGAGTCGTAGCATCACAAACATCTTTTTTAGAAACTGGCAGCAGTTTTCAGAAGCTCTGTTGGATTCAGTGATTTGTTATTGACACCACCAGAAGGAGAAAAGCACACACATTTTACTACAAGGTCCAAAACCAAGACTCTTTCTAACGTTACACACACACTACAATCAGCACTGTGATGAGAAATGAGCTTCACACATCAGTCCTGTGGAGCTCAGGGTCAATGTTGTAGCTGAGATTCATTTACATGATGCTTGGATTCATTCACTGAATTCTACCTTTGTCTGTCTGGTATAAACACACTATAAACAACATGGAGTGAAGACGCTATGGCAGGATAGCTCGTGAAACATCTGCTGACATCTGGTTGAATTCAGTTGTGTACATCCACAAAGAGCAGCAGGTCAGCTGATCACAGCCTGGATACTGAAAACCTGAAGCTCACGTTAGAAACGACTGTGATTATTTTCCTGTGCTGAGCCACTACAAGCACTTTGAAGGTTCCCCACCTGCTGAATGCACTTTGAATCAGACATGAGCAGAGGAAAACAACAGGAAACAGAGGAAAACAAATATGTTTTATATGTACAGTCAGGGTTAAACTGAGGATCTATATTAGAATGAACATTTAGACTGAAAGAGTTCATCAGAAATCCAGAAATGTGTGTGTTGGACCAAACAGTGATTTCTGATGTTTCTGTGTGTTTTTCTCAAATATGTTTATATTGTTAAACAGACTGTAGTGAACATGATTTATGAATGAGTTACATATAAAATAAAGAAATGAGTTGTTGTTGAAGTATCTTAATGACACTGTGTAATTATAGCACATTGTAATTAATCCTGTCCTTTGTGGTGAGTTAAATATCCTCATACAACTGTGATGTTATATTTCTTCAAACTTCTTGGCCATATCTCTTTTTAAAAGGATATTTTAATATTAATGACAGTTTTACCCCTGTATATATATATATATATATATATATATATATATATATATATATATATATATATACATAACTGATTGCAGTTCTACCTTGTGACAGAAATATTCTTTCTGGCTCAAAATAACTGGATATCATTCATGAGAGATATATTAGAGCTATTTAAACTTCGCGGGAAAAGTTTCTGAAAATTTGACTTTAAAATTGTTGCCAAAGCCCGAACTGGTCTACAGATCTGTCAGCGACCTGCTGTTAAAATCCTTAAAACCCTTCATATAAATGAACATTGGCGGTCGAAACTTCAGCCTATCAGATCCCAATACCCTTCAGCCTATCAGATGCCAATACCCTTCAGCCTATCAGATGCCAAGATGTCATTTTCGGAATTTGCCAGAAATCATCGCGGGAATTTAAAAGAGTATGGAAGAAATATAGTGTCATCAGAATCCAACTATTTTTAGACATTGAATTTATAACACTGAATTTTTATCCTCCAAATTTCCCTGCAAAAAATATTCACCTGCAAAAATTCGCCTGCAAAAAATTCACCTGCAAAAATTCACCTGCAAAAATTCACCTGCAAAAAATTCAACTGCAAAAATTCACCTGCAAAAAATTCACTGCAAAAATTCACCTGCAAAAAATTCACCTGCAAAAATTCACCTGCAAAAATTCAACTGCAAAAATTCACCTGCAAAAGTGATGACCTTAAATGACCCAAGCCAGAGCAATCAGCACTAGATCGAGTCGAGCGGCTCTCAGCCAATTAAATTACGCTGTTTGATCACATGACATGTTAGCCGGCAGTGTCTCCTAAAAAGAGAGCTGTTTAGAGGTGAGGGATTAAGTTTTTCTCCTAAATAGAGATCATTACAGAACGCCTAGTCCTACTTAAAATACCATTCATTTTTCTTTTATTTTATCATCTACTCGAACTGAGGAAAACGTTTGACTAACTCAAAGAAAAGTTCCGCGCCTCCCCTGCCTGTCTGCAGAGGCAGTTTTGAATTCAGGAGCGGCATGATGGCAGCGGCAAACCCTGGCGGTTCTCCGGTAAGTATATTATGTTTTATCTTCAAGTTTGTCTTTTGAAACGTTAATTTTATTTAAATCCGTTGGTCACGTATAAGGTACACAGACGGGGTCTTTGCTCAACTCGTCTGATGCGTGTCTCACTAAGCGCTACATGCTAGCATCCTGCTAACCGAGCTAACCTTTACATGCTGTGCTCTACAAAATAGGATACTCGGTACAAAACCATAATCCGCAGATATTGATAGATAGACGAACACTGCAAATATAATGTGGGAAACGAGAACGGCATTGGGTTAAGGGGTAAAATACACTATGAATAAAGCCATAGAGTGAATGGCTGCCATGGTTGCAGAACGGCCTGATTTAATGACAAGAATGGGGAAGAGTGAGGAGAAGTGAACCAACCAAAGCCACAAAACACGGTCAGGCAAGGCGGGAATAGGGCAGTGATATGTCCGTCAGTATGAAGTTGGTGTGTGCTTTGGTGAACAAAAACTCGAGACCCGTAGCAGGAAGATGGGAGACTCGTGTTTCACTGGAATAGTGGTGAATTAAAACATCATTTGTTGGGGAAATTTAGGTGTAAATGCATCCATACAGGCGAGACAGACCAGGCAGTGAAGAAAACAATGCAAACATTAGAAATATTAAAACGGAAATATGGGATTAATATAACATACAATTAGGGAAAATTAAAGGAACACAATGTAAATTATACTGTAAAGTCATTAAAACAGCATAACCTGATTAAAAGAAACATGTAATTGGGTAGGATGGTGATGATGATGATGATGATGATGATGATAATAATAATAATAATATTAAAAAAAACATGTACAAGATGGGCATGTATACTTGTACCCAGAATTTAACAACTATAAAGTTGTGGCATGCCAGTACCTTACCCCATCCATTATATCCACACTTTCAGAAAAGGATATGGTCAATATCTTTACAAATACTATCTAAACTTAAACAGATAGCATAAGTTAAACGGGATATTCCCTCTGCATTCTCCTAGAGAGAATACATCAAATTAAACAAATAAGTAGTCTATGGAATTTAAAAGTGGTTACCTACAATTCTGAAATGATAATACTAATTCTTATTGATGATGATATTGTATTTGAAATCCTGGTGTAACACTGAACCCGACATCATAAAATGATTACCCTTGTAATGTCAGGGAGTTACAACCAAGGAGGGAAAATATTACTATCTCACCCCTTGTATCCAATTACATAACAGCACTGCTTGGTAAAGGTGTTGAATTAGCTGGGTCGCTCAGTTTGGGGAAAATTGTGGGGAGCCTGCAAGGGCCTCAACTTCTCCATTCCCACAATGTGCAACAAATGGGCACAGCTGATCTTCAAGAGTGGAACATCAGCCAATTACTTCCAACTTTAACGTGTTTTTGCAAAAGTATTCTTAAAATTGTCTCTTTACACAGATCATAATGATACAAGATGGCACTTGTGTAATTTCCTATAAATTCAATAAATCTAAATAATTGTTATCAACCCGGTAAATCCTGAAAAATGTTTTAACAGCTGTGTTAAATTAAACTTCATACTGACACATGCTGGAAAGTGCATTCATGAGACAATTCATGTTTTATGCCTTCTAGAGCAGTAGCAATCAAAGACTTTAAGGATTCGTTTAAATTTTTTAAAAACACTCTGATTAAGGCATAAGTTGTTCTTTATCATCAGATCTAAGTTTGTTTAAAGCTTCGAATGTTTTGGGGTACTCTTCTTTGTTTTCAGGGTTCGTGGCAACCACGGATGGGAAAATGTGGAGGTTGCACGGCTGATGTTTACTGTTCGTGGCACAGGAAGAGGCAGTTTCATTTCAGGAATGAGTGTGCACAATCAAAGGTTTGTTCTCATAAAATACTGTCAACCTCAAATGTTTCTGACATAAGATGGAAGGTGTTGCAGCTTTATTTCCATTATTTAAAAATACATAAACATTTAAAGGGTATAGTTTTATGAAAAAAGTTTTATAGTAATATGTCTTTAGAGAACAGTGCCCTATCCAGCAGGATATATTGTCTGATATGTGTCAGGTGTTTTTTGTTTTGTTTTGTTTTTTGTTGTTGTTGTTGTTGTTGTTGTTGTTGTTGTTGTTGTTGTTGTTTCTTTCAATTTCCATTATTTACCCCTCAAGGAAGAAAATATTGGACAGGTCCTACAAACCCCAAAGAGCCTTCAGGACTCTGCCCTATTTTTAGTTATTCACACACCTTTTCCAGTCTGTTACTTCCTTCCAAGAATGTTCATTCTGTGTTAATGGTCTGGTTGTCATCTCATGTGTTGCCACTGATCATCACAACCCTTTTGGCACCTTTTAAGTGATATGCCTGGGTCCTTCCTACATGCCCTGATAATGTATTATTACTGTTGTCATGCACACATTTCATGTAGGGTTAGAAACAAGCAGGGAATTTCTCATACACACCAAAGAAAGGCCATACCTAATTTAAATATTTTTTATATATTATTTCAGAATAGAGCGACTGTGGAGAGACCTCTGGGTGGCCGTTACATGCATTTACTACGATGTTCTTCACAACCCTGAGGAAGAAGGCCTTCTTGACATTTCAAATGCTGCACACCTCTTTTGCTGCCATTACATCTTTCTTCCTCGACTAGAGGATAATTTTAATACATTTTGCAGTGGATGGGACAACCATCCACTGCGAACAGAAAACAACATGAGTCCCCCAACCAGCTGTGGGAGTTGGGTCACAGATATTACCCTGTTCCTGTTCCAGAAAACACACAGGTAAAGGTGCACATTTTTAGTACTCATTGATTCTCTTACAGAGAATGTGATGATTTTATGGATAATTAAAGTCAGCCATAAATCCACAAACACAACAAGCTGAAAGTCAGTGATGCTGCTCGGTTTGCAGTCCTGAATATCACGGCACAAGCAGGATTCACTGCACTGTTAATGTTAGCTATGTTATATTGCTGCCTCTGTTCGGTGGTGTCGAGCCAAACGGACTTTAACGTGTGTTTGAACGAGCTGACGGTTCACTCGTTAAGCTGAAAGAAAGATGCTTTAATCACAGGAGTCACACATGTGTCCACTGTACCATCTGGGAACTCTTCTTGTTTAGCACTCGTAATAACACAAACACTAAATCCTCCTTCTCTTGTGCTGTTTTGTAGCAGTGTATACACCTGAGACTGTCACCTGTCTGTCTGTCCTGCACTCTCTCTCTGTTTCTTTCTCTCTGATTGTGGAATAAAAGTATGAACATGTATTTATAAGTTACACTTGTGTTTGAATCCTGCAGCTTATCACACATTTGATTTCCATGTGTGACGACTGCAAGTGTCCAGAGTGAGGACAGACTGAGGGACCCACTGCTGCACATCATCTGTGAGGCTTTGCACCCCTGATGATCCACCAGGACAAACTCAGCAGTGTGTGAGGAAGAGGAGGAGGAAGAGCCAGCAGCAGCTGACAGATGGAGAGAATAGACAGACTGTTCCCTGTTTGTGAAGGACTGCTAGAAAAGTTTAAAATAACTAATTGTCTGTCCTGAATCAGTCTTATTAGGTAATGTTAAAATAATGTTATCATTCCAGTGTTTTCAGTGTGGGAGAAGGTACTCAGGGCCTTCAAGTTACACACTATGAAAGGCAGCAACAAGTTTAATATTCAGAAACCTAAAGTATGTATCAGCAGCAGAATGGAGCTAAAAATAAATGTTTGTTTCAGTTCTATGAAGCTTTGAGTATTTTGGATTAGTAGCACTGCTGTGTTTGTTGCATCATATTGCTGTAATTGTTTATATGCTTTATATACTCAGAGGTAAGTTGATCTATAGTGTTACATCATATTCTATAAGGATGTTATGTGTTTGTATACTTTCTGCCCAGTTTGACCCATTTAGCAGAAGTCAGTCTGTTTAATGCTCTGATATCTATTCTGTATGACTAAAGCAGTTATGACATGGTCTGATTTTCTCACCCAATAAAGGAATATTTCATATATCAGTCTACTCTTCATTCTATCAGCAACAGTTATCACAGCTCGTACATTTTCTTTTTACACATATATGTGAGCATTGAGCCAAATTTAATAATGCCAACATATCAAACGAACAACATTTGTCTCTTATATATAATACATATACACTGTCAAACATATTTGTCTTTGAGTGAAGATTTAAGGTGATAGGACTTATAAATAACTGGAACTTGAATCTTTACTGAAGCTCAGTGTTAGACACAGAGTTCACTCACATGAATTTCACTCACATGTGCAGGTACCAGTGTACCTGCACATGTGATGTGACAATAGAAGTTATTTGATTTGAGAGTTCAAACTCACTGCTGTAATAACTTATAATGATTAATATAATAACTATAATATTGGCCATATCATATTTACACTGACTTTAGTCTCATGAACAACATTGGCTAATTGTTATTTACTAGCTAATCCTAAATGACTGTTCAGTACAGATATGAAGGCCAACAATCATGTTTTACAGTCCTGCGGTCTCAGCCTCAGATACTTATTAAATCACACAAAGCTTGTGTAGAAACAAACACACGAACAAAATATGTTCTCCTTCATTTCTGTCAAACAAAGCTGTATGAAACGTTTCCAGCGGTTGGTGTTATGGTTGCTAGGCAACCTGGGCAGCGCGACGGAGGCTAGATCGTCCCATTTCACGAGCCTCGCACTTCCGGCCTTAGCGGTCTTTGAGTACGCGGCCCTTGAGGATCGTTGAGGCTGCGTACTTTAAGGCTGCAGACCCTGAATTGGGATACAGCCCCTGAATTGGGATACAGCCTTAATCCCTCACCTCTAAACAGCTATCTTCTAGGAGACACACTGCTGGCTAACGATGTCATGTGATCAAACAGCGTAATTTAATTGGCTGAGAGCCGCTCGACTCGATCTAGTGCTGATTGCTCTGGCTTGGGTCATTTAAGGTCATCACTTTTGCAGGTGAATTTTTGCAGTTGAATTTTTGCAGGTGAATTTTTGCAGGTGAATTTTTTGCAGGTGAATTTTTGCAGGTGAATTTTTTGCAGGTGAATTTTTGCAGTTGAATTTTTTGCAGGTGAATTTTTGCAGGTGAATTTTTGCAGGTGAATTTTTTGCAGGTGAATTTTTGCAGGTGAATATTTTTTGCAGGGAAATTTGGAGGATAAAAATTCAGTGTTATAAATTCAATGTCTAAAAATAGTTGGATTCTGATGACACTATATTTCTTCCATAAAAGAGACTCGTTTAAAAACACTCTGGTCTCAGCACCAACAAAACTACGAGTAATGGACCTGACATCAGTCTGTTGCTCTGTGATTTTCACCTGGCTTATCTGGCTTCTCTCGGCTGTCTCTACAAGTGAGTTAAACTGATTTTTTTTTTTGTTTTTTACACTGTAACTACACACTCATAACACACTGCGATCCACTGTAACTACACACTCATAACACACTGCGATCCACTGTAACTCCACACTCATAACACACTGCGATCCACTGTAACTACACACTCATAACACACTGCGATCCACTGTAACTACACACTGACAACACACTGCGGTGGCAGAGATAGATCAGCAGGGTGTTTGTGCCATGATGGGGAGGTCGGGGCTTCACCGACCCTGAGGTATCCCTGAGTGAGGCACCGTCTGTACACACTGCTCCCGGGGCGCTGGACTGGTGGCTGCTCGCTGCTTCACTGACTGAATGTGTTAAATGCAGCGGACTAATTTCCTACTGGATTAATAAAGTACACATTACACTGACAACACACGGTTACACTTGATTATCACAGCGACTCTTCCGCTGCTCTTCTCTCTGTGTAAACTACGTGAGCAGTCTGCTGTCACTGTGAGCAGGACACAAACTTCACATCTGTGCTGATGTTCGCTCAGTGTTGTACTTACTCTTTAAAAGTCCCGCACCGGGGAAATGTGACGTCAGAGAAGGGGCGGGGTTTCTGGAACCTTCTAAAGCGGAGCAGGCCTGGTCCTCTCCCGGTCCTACTTCTTCTACGTCGTCTGGATATCCTCGTTAAACTTTCTAACAATGCAGAGTTTGCGCTCGGAAGTTGTTTCTACCGTCTCTTTAAGGACTGAGGTAAAACGAAACTTTATAAACTAGAAAATCCGTCAAAAGAAGGAGCGAGTAAACGCAACGCTGTCACAAGCGAGCCCGAGGTTTTCCTGCTAGTCTTAAAAAAGGTTGTACTTCCGGTCCCAGTCCCAGTTTGTTTCTAAAGATGTTGTTGATGAGACTTTGTAGAAAGCAGCTGGTCTGAGTGATGTGATCAGAGTGCAGTAGATAATGTCTGACAGCAGTTTGAAGAGGAAATGGATTCTGTTCTGTTCTTCACTCATCACCTACCTGACAGCTGACACCTCACACCTGTTTCTCACCTGCAGGTCAGACAGGAGGAGACACAGAGGATGGACCTGTTGGACTGAAAGTTGGTCTTCCTGTTGGCCCTATTGTTGCTGCTGTTGTTTTTGGTGGTGTTTTTTTAATCTACAGGAAACTTAAAAGCACAGAAGCAGGGTTCATACCAGCCTCCAGCTGAACAGCAGCCTGTTTGAAATGTTAAAATATGATTTTCACAAGTTTTTAAATGTTATGTTTGTTTGGTGCAAAACGTCGACAAACAGTCCAACAGAGAAACAGAGTCAGGATTCAGGATTCGCCTCCTTGAACTGTCTCAGAGGGTTTCCAGCTGATCTGAGTCTCCTGCTGCTTTTCCAGCTTCTCAGAGCAGAGACAGAGGAGGACATCCTGGATTTGTTGTTCAGCGTCTTTGTGAACGATTTCATCACGTTGTGTTGAACAACTTTAAAGATGGATTCATTCCAAAAGAAGATTGAACTAATGTCTTATAGGGCTGCACGATTAATCGTTAGAAAATCGCGATCTCGATTCATACTTATGTGCGATCTCATTTCCAAATGACAACAATTTAAAAAAAAAAAAAAAACAACGGGGATTGTACCACATTTTGATCCGGGAGGTAATCTGCATGAAAACAAGCGCTCCCTCTTCCTGCTCAACAAATGACAAGGGCGGAGCCTTATACCACGTGATACAGAAGCTGTGCCCTGATGCTCAAATTAGCAGGGAAAAAACAACGGAGAACACGTCAGGGATGACGAGAAAGTGACAGGAGAAAATTCGTCCCGGTCAACCACCCAAACATCAATAACGGGAACCTTATACAGCGCTTCCCTATACACGTCGAACTCCCGCAGGCACAAAGAAATTACGGAGGCTATTACTTATCACCTGACCAAAGATATATCAACACTGTGCAAAACGAGGGATTTAGAAAAATGATCAACACCCTAGACAAACGATACACAGTGCCGTCCCGCAACTATTTTTCTATTGTTGCACTACCTGCACAGGTACACGCAGTGTCGAGCAACGGTGGAGACGGAATTTCAAGCAGTACAACATTTGGCAACCACAAAATGTGAGGCATTTATTGTTTTTATGTTTATTTATTGTTTTTATGTTCAGTTTCAACTGTTACGAAGTTGATGTGCAGTTAATAAGTGCAATAAATATTTATATTGGAAAAGAAAATCGTGAGAGAATCGTGATCTCAATTCTAAGCAAAAAAATCGTGATTCTCATTTTATGCAAAATCGTGCAGCCCTAATGTCTTACATTTCCTCTTTTTCTTTAGTTTGCTTGAATTTCAGACGTGTCCTGTTTCTACTGAGTGTAGCTGTTAGCTCGTGACCTCTGCTCCTGCTGAGCTGAAGCCTCAGACTGTTTCTGTAGTTTATCTATAATCTATATTTGTATAAATTAAATTACTGGAGCTTTTATTTATTTCTGTTTATTTATACACTTTTAAAATTATTCCTGGTACAGATTTTATTGTTTTGTTATTATTGATGAAAAAATGAGTGGGTTTTTGTATAGATGATTTTTTTTTTCCTAAAAAATATTTTCTGACCTGTATCCCAAAACGTTGGTTCTGTTCATCTGGACGTAGCTTGTAAATGTCCTGTTTATAAGGTTGGGGAAACCTGCAGTCAGCTGAGACTGAAGAAGTCACCTGGATGTTTCTCCCACTGAAAACATCACGTCCAGATGAACAGAGTCAACTTTTGGAGATTTACTTAACTGGATGATTGAACCTGCATCAAGGCCCTTTCTCACCTGTTGATGCTGTTTTTGTTCTGTAAATAAAGTTTCTTAACCTGAATGTTGTTTCCTGTTGCTTCATGAGTAAATCTGAAATGAAACTGAATAATTTGAGCTGGAATCAGTCAAAAGTGAGTTCGTGGGAAATCATCTTTGCTTCTGCTTTTAAAGCGAGATGTCTTTTTGCAGTTATCGCCATCTGGTGGCCTTCAGAAAGAATGCAGGTGTCCATGTTTTATGCTGTGTCTACAATGGCTCAGTGTGGTGCCATTAGTATAAGGTGGGATGTAGCTTTTGTTACATTGTACCACAAACTACAAGCATCAATAGGCAGGTCATGTACTTACATTCATACTGTGCTACAAACCACTCAAAGTGCTTTTAATCAACCGCACATTCATAAAGCAGCTTATTCTGGGCACTTTCATCTCCCTCACATAGATGGTGCCAAAGCACCATCTCTCAAGACGCACTCTGACATCTGTGTGACCTGTGCTGTTTTCTTTTTCACTCTCGGGAACCTTGGACTTTTGAGTGTTTCTCCTTCGTGGGGTTTACCTGTGCAGGTGAGTTTGATATCAAAATCTTATTTATTTCATACAACAGCTGAGTGCTGTAGGCTGCTCACAGAGAGGATACAGGTCTCCTGTCACCAAACCTCTGCTGTCATGTGACAAAGCAGATGTCAGTTTTTAGATGTACTCACACACAAACAGTTTGGTGCAATTAAGCTGTGAAGACAAGATTTTTCTGTTCATAACTCAGCTGTTACCAGCAGAGGGAGAGAGGAGGCAGCAGATGATCTAGAGAAATCTTCTCAGGGTGGCAAAATCAAAGTCATTTCTTTACACATATTACAGAACGTAACATCTGCATATGTATCATATGTATGGTTAAAATACATAAAATATACACATTTTATATGAACAACTATATTATTTTCTTTAACACTGATAATTAAACATTTCAGTTAAATTAAAAAAAGTTGAAGCTACACAACATGAAGCGGTTCATTTACAGACACAAGTCTAACTTAAGGTTCACACTCTGCTACACAATACTAACCTGATCTCCTTCAGTTGTTACCTAGACTGTACATGTACTCTGACGTTACAGCGGTTTTATTAGAGACACGACTAAGCGTTTTGCATTTTGCATAATTTAATTTTTTTTAAAATTTGTTCAGTATTGAACGGCAGAAATTAGGTTTTCTTTTCGGAAGTATGTAAGCACTGTAAACGACTTGTGCGTAACAAGCAAGCGAATAATGCAGAAAACAGTACAGAGAGAGAGAGCTGTGCATGAAGTGTGATTTTATCGTGGTGGAAGCAAAACAGTAAAAGTCAGAGTGAATTCATGATGATGTTTATGTGAAGCGTAGTTTGTATCTTCTTTTGCTGCTGGTTCGGTCAATATTGTTTGAAGAGAGATAAAACTAACAGCTTTAGAATCAGCGCAAAAAGGGCGTAAACACGAAGCGCCTACTCAGAATACACAGGGAACGTAAAACAAAGTGGAGGCTGGCTTGACACCAGTTCCAGCAGCAGCACCGCACCAGACAGTTTCATGAAGAGGAATGGAAATGTCAGTGCATGGAAATTCAAAGTCTTAGTTTGTCTGTTACGTTCGGACTGCAACACTGACTGGATACATCATTTCAAAACATCTGCAGTGGGAGTTCAACAACAACGACATGGATGCTGTAGCATCTGCGTCACGTCACTGTGCTCTGCTGTTCTGCTGCGTCATTTTCATGGTTTCAGCATCTGCAGGTAATCTCTGAAAACGTTACTGTATGTACAGTAGCAGCATATAATCATGAAGTCCCAGAGCAGCTGTAATGAGGTCTGTTACACGGTGAGAGATTGACTTTTCATCTGAATCATCACTGACTGGAATTAAGATCTTAATGCTGAATAAATTATTAAAAACAGTGAACCTGTTTAATAATACTGACACTGGAATAACGTCGATTCTAAGTTGCTCTGTTACAACGTATTAATAGTTATTGTTAGTCATCGCCCTCTTCCATCGGTATTATATACAGTCATACATGCTGTAGATGTGTGACTGTCACAATCATCATTATTAGACAGTAAAGTCAGAAAATAATATTTTCTTTTTTTAAATTTAGTGACTCAACAGCTGCAGTCATCAGCGCCATGCTGCTATCCTGGAAGCCTCATTTTGGATTTCAAAGTAAAAACAATGTAATACCAAACTTATATGTAAAGACCTCGATCTTTTTCTCCCTCACAAGAAGCTTCTGTTAACCATGTCTCAGTGCAACCCTGTGCATGTTTTGGTTTCTGTCACCACTGCATCTGTTCCTTTATGTTATTGATATGTTATGTCTTAATTTGCATTGCTTTTGACCTCTTGGGGCCACCATAGAAAGCCCTATATGAACTTTTTAGTTTATGTATTAATTTTTTTATTAAAAAAAACAACAACAATCTTCACCCTCCTGTTTGAGGAAACCCTGCAAAACTACTCATTGAGAACCCACTCAGACATGGAAAGAACATGCAGACTCCACACAGAAGGGCTCCAAACAGCAGGTGGATTCAAATCCTGGAACAAGAATAAACCAGGAAATAAATTATTATTTTCCTATTTTGTCTTTAAATATTTCTTTTTCTGTTCTTTCTTTGTAAAATATGATAAGACTGTGTTTTCTTTTGCTTTTTATGATATTTTGAGTTTAAATGGAGGTATTCCTACATGCAAAGAACTGTTGCTACAGTGCAAAATAACACTATAGGTGACTCTGTTCATCTGGACATAATGTTTTCAGGGGGACAAACGTTTCGTCACTCATCCAAGTGACTTCTTCAGTCTCAGCTGCAGGTTTCCCCAAACCTTATAAACAGTACATTTGCATAATGACTGAAACCAACCCACTGAAGGAACAATGGGCTGGGAGGTCAGTTCCTTAATCATAATTATGCAAATTCCATGACCATTGATCAACAACCACTGACCAAAACCCACTGATCAAAGAACACTGATCAATGGCCATGAGTACCATTCACAGAGAGTTGGGGAATGGCTGCAATCACAGCATTGTAAGATGGCGAAAGATGTACCCTTAGGCCCCCTCCTCGATTCAGAGATGGTCTTTCCCTTTTCACGTAAATGGCCTCCTTGACTCCGCGCTCAAACCAGCGTTCCTCCCTGTCCAGGATGTGTACATCCTCATCATTGAAAGAGTGTCCACTGGCCTGTAGGTGTAAATAGACTGCAGAGTCCTGGCCTGACGAGGTTGCTCTTCTGTGTTGTGCCATCCGCTTCGCCAGAGGTTGTTTGGTTTCCCCGATGTATAAATCCTGGCAATCCTCCTGGCACTTAACAGCGTACACTATGTTACTCTGTTTGTGTCGGGGGACCCGATCCTTGGGGTGGACCAGTTTTTGGTATTTGGGGTTTAAAAGCCACAGAGACCCAGTGTTTAGAAAAAATGCGTCTCAACTGTTCCGATACTCCTGACACATATGGGATCACTACAGGTTTTCGCCTGGGCAGCGGTTGTCCTTCTCTCCTGGATCGGCTGGAGCTTTCTTTAGGTGTCTTTCCAGCTTTGACAAAAGTCCAGCTGGGATAACCACATTTACTCAGGGCCTTCTTGATGTGATGTTCTTCTGCCTCCCTGGCCGCTGTGTCAGTGGGGATGGTGTTCGCTCTGTGTTGTAGCGTCCTGATGACACCCAGTTTGTGCTCCAGTGGATGATGAGAGTCAAACCTTCGATACTGATCTGTATGTGTAGGTTTACGGTACACGTCAGCTTTTAGATGTCCCCCATTACTGATGGAAATCTCACAGTCTAAGAAGGCTAACCTGCCACTTTTCATATCCTCCCTGGTGAATTTGATGTGTCGGTCCACCGAGTTAATGTGATCCGTGAAATGTAGTACGTCCTGAGATTTGATTTTCACCCAGGTGTCATCCACATACCTGAACCAATGGCTTGGTGGTGTTCCAGGGTGTAACTGCTCCTGAAGGTTGTTTTTTTTTTATGTATCTTTTTAATGTTCGGAATAGAATAAAGGGCCATGCGCCAACTGATGTTTAACCAGTATTTTACTTCTCTTCACCGGCAAACACAGTGAAAGACTATGGTGAAATGAGTAATGAAAAACAAAGATATTATGTCAGCAAAATAAAATTATAACTCAGATACCGTGTGTGCCTTTCTACTGAACATTCATGAGCAATTGCAGTTTATTCCTTGTACACAACCCAGCCTGCTCTTTCTGGCTCCAGTCCTCAGTCTCTGGCACCATATGCGCTTAATTGAACATCCACCCAAAGCATGCACACCACAAAGTGCCATACTCAAGTCCAACAGTAGGTGGCAACAAGACAACATAGGAACCAGATTAAACATCCAGTTTTGAACGTTACAATCACATAATAAACACCTTACACTGTAACAGCTACACAGGGTAAGATAACAAAGATAGCAAAGCCCTCTTTTCCACTTCTTTCATGTACAAATTGGCCACGATGGGTGAAACTTGGGAACCCATGGCACACACATGTTTCTGTCTGTAGAACTGACCCTTGTATGTGAAATAGGTGGAAATAAGACAGTTCCAAAAGCAAACACACTTGGTCGATGGTGAGAGTGGTCCTGTTGCAGCCTAAAAGAGCCCGGTGGTTTAGCGATTTAGGAGTGAGCAGCCTAAAAAAGAATCCCGGTGATGAATGATGTCAGCTCAATCCGACAACAGTCAGGGCTTGTCGAGTATAGGAGGTGAAATCGCCCCGTCGACGTATTTGTGGACACCGCACAATAACCAGGTCTTAAACACGGACTACTCATTCCTCTCTTTGTTTCATGTTTCACTTAAACCAGTATGTGGCTGCTTTGAAAAAACACGCAGCTCTCTGGACCGATCACACGGGCCCGCAAACATTTCAATGTCGAATAATTGAGACGGGCGAGTTTAAAGGCTGTAGGTTACAGCCATTGCTCAAACACTGTTTGTTTATTTGTGAGGAACCCTATTAGCTTCCACAGTAGTGGTTGCTAGTAATCCTGGGGCCTAAAATGAAACAATTAACAAAATATTACACAACAAAGTAGAAGCAAACATATCCACATTATTTGGCCCTTACGTCCACAATAAGGCTTTATAATTGTTAATTGCTTTCTTTATAAATAAAAGTAAACCATAGTGTAATTTAGGTTGTACAGGAAGCTAAGGAAGTTTATTATGCTCATACTTGTATAGTACGAACATCTTAACACTAGTCTAGCCACCTTATTCTGTGCTAACTGAAGTCTATTAAGGTCTGTCTTATTAGCTGCTGACCAGATGATTCAACAATATTCCAGATGACATAGTGGTAGTGCATTAATAACATCTTTCATGATTAAAGGGGTGATATAGAAGGAACATTTCCTAGTCATGGCTATGCCCTGTCCCATTTTCTTAATAACAGAATTTATATGCTGAGACCATGAAAGGTTATAGTAACACCAAGTAGTTTGATCTGGGTAACTTGTTCTAATACTGATCCGGCTATGAAAAGATTCAGTTTTGGACTATTGACCTAACGTATTCTACTTCCAATAAGCATAGATTTAGACTTAGATTTAGGATCGTGTTAGTTTTGCTTATACAGTCAAACACGTTCAACAAATCTTGTTGTAATACGCTGGTCAATTCTCAGTTGTCACTGGTTGAATAAAACATGGTGGAATCATCAGCATACATTACAAGATTAGATTTGTTCAAGATATATGGCAGATCATTCGTGAAAACTGAGTAAAGAAGTGGGCCGAGGCAGCTGCCTTGGGCTAGACCACAGTTCATTTCACAGCAGAGGAATAACCATTATAATAATCCTTGTCTTCCAGACAAATAACTTTTCATCCAGCACAGAGCGGCTGGTGAAAATCCATAGTATTTCAGTTTATCAACCAAAAGGTCATAATTTATTAAATCAAATGCAGCACTAAAGTCCAAGAATACTAACCCAACCACCCATGATGGCGACCTATGACGACCTATGACCTGCTGTATTGGTCATAACCGGAATAGTAACCATTTGAGACAGACAGCATGTAGATGCTGATGAACTTATCTTTTTCCTTAAAGGACAAGAATGAGCTGACCAATTAACATTACAATCTCCTAATAAAAATGTCCTCATTTGATCAGTTACTCTTTCCAAAATTTTGCAGATTTGTTCTACATACAACATCTTGCTACTTGGAGGTTTGTAGCAGCGACCCACTAATACAGGCCTGCAATAGAGCGGGTGTAACTGAACTCACACAATTTCGAAATGATCAATCGATACGCAGTTTGTTTGCCATCTTGTCATAGAGCTGCGCCACCCTTCTGACACAATTAATTTGTCATATTTCAGGGCGGCAATATCCCCTCTGTCTCTCACCGCTCTCAGCTGTGGTAACTGTTCTTTCCTCTTCTTTCTGATGGACTCAGAAAAATCTTCATTGATGTAAAGGCTGGTACCTTTCAGCTTTCTGGCACATGAGAGAATAAGTTGCCCATCTTTACATTTTTGTAATCCTACCAAAATATGCCTGGCTCGTCCATTCTCCCTGTATGGTCTGACTCTGTGAGTCCAGACCCAGCATGTTCTTCAGCATATGTCGGATTTTGTTCTCCGATGCTTCCCAAGTTGCTGCTTTTTCGTCTGTTAATCCACCACAATGTTGTTCCTCCTCGATTGGTTTTCTAAGTAGTCCATCTTAGTTATGAACTCTTTGCTTTCCTCGCGTATGTTGCTGACCGTCAATTCACACTTGTTTAGTTTGCTTTTAAAGCTCTTTTCTTCGGTTTTCAACTCGCTGACAACACCGTCCGTGAACTGCAGACTGGATTTAACTGTACGTCCCTTAGAATGCGGTCCAACCGTTTGTTATTTCCATCTATAATTAATTCTTGAAGTTATCTTGCTGTGGATGAATCAGATCTTTGTAAAACTCCCGTTGCTGTTCCAGCATAGTGTTTAGCGTGCCAACGCTGACATAGCTGTCATCCTCTACCGGTAGCGCCTTAGCGGCCTTCGGGGGCACGTTTGTTGGATTGTTTCGCCTCCTACCAGTGAGGATCTCAGTTTCAATTACAATTAGCGAAAAGTTCTTGTCGATTCGTATCCGTGTTCAGACTGTATGTAAATTTAACAGGGACCAGCGCTAGTTCTCTGAGCTTTACTCGTGAAAAGCACAAATCACGTAACCAACTTGTACTGCTATGAGCACAAACAGCAGTGTATAAAAAGCCAGGCAGGCAGCCTGTGTCTGTCCAGCCAATCAGAGAGCTCGTTACATCCCACGGTGGGGCTAATTTGCATTGCAGCAGGATTTTTAAAACGGACAGGACTGTGGTGTGAGGTTGCTGACGATTAGCAGGCGATCAGAGGTGGTTGAGGTAAACCGTTTGTTCATGTGCTCGCTTACAAGGACTATATGCAAATTTTGTGGTTGTAATCACCAGTAAACAAAGAGCTCCATGCCCTGCTGCCAGCGTGTGATTTAAGACGAGATAAACAGTGTGTGCAGCTAAACCCCGCCTAGACAGCTGATGCAGGTTTCCAGCCCACGTCTCCGTGAACCTTACAGTGTGCGCGCGCTGTGGGTTCGACCAAATGATGAATAACACAGTATATAAGCACAATTTTTATAGTTAGATGTAACTGATGTACGAAGTGATTATAAATACCCACTCTACAAAAACAGCAACAAAAAACAAACAAAAAAATAAACCCACAGTGTGATCACAGTCACACAGAGATATTGTAAAGACTGTGCAGTGTAAAACGAGGCGCTTGCAGACTGGGGCGTGTCCTTAAACACAGCAGACCGCCCTTCACTCACACTCCGCAGAACAAATGTACACATCCAGTTAGTTTCCAGCAGCTTCAAGGGGTCCGTGTGAGTTGTTCTGTGGAAATGTCTCACATTCTTCTTCTACTTCTTCTTCTGACTTTTGAGACGGCGGCATTAGAAGGTGAGTAGCTAAACAAACAGAGGAGTTGGCATTCTGCCAAATGTTGTGACTCACGATATTGAGTAAAAAAATTTTAACAACAGTTTTTTCATTATCACAATACATTGTAATGTTTGTGTAAAAAAAAAACTGTATATAAATATGCATTAAACCTATTTGCTTGATTAGAAAGAACAAAACATACTGCACAGGAAGCCAATGTCGTAACTTAGGCTCACCAAGTGACAGAAAGAATGTGGGTGTTTAGGTTTTATGACTAAGAGTGTGGGTAACTGTCAGACACTTCGAGATTTTACCGGACACCCTCCCGTGCAAATGAATCAGGAATAAAGAGAATTGTATTGATTAAAGTGATTGTTGATTGAGCAAAAACACCGATTGTTGTTCTTCCTTCAGCCCAAATATTAAAGAATTCGGGGCGTTTAACAGTTTGGAAAAAACATAAGAATTTGATGAGCTAAAATAATGAATTTTAATTCACAGTTTAGTCAGTCAATGAAGCAGTTCAGCTCTCTCTAATGGTCTACAAATAGCCTCTATAAGCTCTCCAAAGATCTAATAAAGTCGTAGCTTAATCAGATCGATAGCAGAACCTTTAGTTAAATGTAATGGAATAAAAAGGAGAAAACAACTTTTTTCTCTTAAATGTCATACGCTACTTCCAAATGAACAGAATCAGCGTTTTGGGATAGTATAATCGTCCTTCAGGGTATCAATACTAGTTGCCGGCGTTGCGCCTGTTCCTTAAATCCCGCCCACAGCCATGAGCACTCTCAAGCTGTGTCCCAATTCAGGGTATGCACGCTTGAAGTACGCACACTACGCGTACTACGTACGGTGCGTACTATAAGTACAAGAAGTGCGGAAGTGAGAGGCTTGTGAAATGGGACGGTCTAGTCTCCGTCGAGCTGTTCAGGTTGCTTAGCAACCATGATACTAACCGCGAGAAACGTTTAATACAGCTTTGTGTGACAGAAATGAAGGAGAAAAAATGTTTTGTTGGTCATTCATATATATGTGGCCACACCCACTGTTGGCCACATGTCGGCAAAGATATGTGACATTAGTGATGTTTGTACTTTCAGCGTCAGCTTGGTTTTAAAGCCTCTAATGTATGTATATATATATATATATATATATATATGTATATATACATAATGTTGGCAAATGTATTCAACTGAGCAAGATCAAAGATGGTAATGCACACATATCAGGTATTTAGATAAATACCTTATTTATCACCAAGGGAAAATTCAAAACAAAAAGTCATCAGTCTTAAATTTAAAACTACCAAATAAATAAAATGATTGAAAAACAACACTAAAGCCAGGATATATAAGATGCAGCCCACTGGGGAAGGAGGGTGGACAAAGGACCTTATCTTTATGTGTCTCCTTGTTTAAACAGTTCTCTTCTCCAAGTGTCTATACTTTATCTTCTGATACAGGAAAAAACCCTCAAAATTATTGATTACAGGGTCCGAAATATGTTTATTAACCTGCATCTGTGTAGCTGAAAACAAAATTTCACAAATGACACAAATGAAATGCAGTTTTACAGAAAGTGGAGATACTTTATACTTTGAATGATACACACACACACACACACACACACACACACAACAGTGTGTGTCTTAAGAAAGCGGCAAAATCAATGCTTTTTAAAAAATATATATATATATTCATCTAAATATAGTCTAACTTTATATCTTCAGCCCACATCATCTATATATTATGTATATATTTTAAGCACAAAATCCAGAAAGCTACACAAAGTGGTTCATTAACAAACACAAGTCTAACTTAAGTTTCATTTACACAAAATGTAAAAAATCTGCAGTCATGGACAAACTTGTCACCAAAATTTTAAACCTAATTTTTCATGATTTGTTGGGTTAACGCTCTGGGCTCCAAAATATAATTGATTACTTTAGAGTTTACCTTTAATTTTTAAAACCTTTTTCTTATTTTGTTTGATATCCTTCTCTTCAGCTCAACCTCAGGTGTCTGAATTTATAGTTATTTTTTCACTGACATACTTTATTAACACAACTGATCTCAAATCACACATAACAAAATCTTAGTAGTATATTTTTTTTACTGTAAAAAAACAAAAAACAGACATGTTTAGTGAACTATATTCATAACTTGAAAAGCAAATATAAATGGTAAATTTATATTAAACTTGTGCAGTGTTTACATTGCAATCTGCCTTTGGTGGCTTTTTAACAGCAACTTTTACATTCACTGACACACAAAACAAAACAATAGACTTTACTACATACCAGCTACACACTAACTGTACACTCCAAACATACTAAACTTCACAAATCTGTCACATCTCAAAACTCGCTATCAATTTCTCTCTTGCTGCCATCACTCCCCAAACAATCCCGTCTATTCAGTTTTACAGTGTATAAGCAATTTTTGTTGTAGCTCATCTCAAAGTGTTATCGATAGATTATTTTAGTACACAGCACTGTCATATGCAAAACTGAGGTGGCAAGAGATTATTTTTAGTGTGGCACATGGCACCCCTGTAGATACGAAACTGTCTGGTGACCTTTTAGCTTGAAGTGCTGGACCCCTTTCAACTCTATGCTCTGTGTTGTTTCCCCTTTTTGACCAGTCAGTTTTCTTCTAACAGTCAGTCAGGTTTGAGGTTCAACCACCATCATCAGAGGACAGTGGTCTCTGCTCTTCACTGATTGGCTGCTATATAAGTGAAAGGTTTAAACTTTACTCTCTCTGCTTTCTGTTGTTTCCTCTTTCAGCCCAGAAAAACATCAAAGCGGAGTCTGGACAGGACGTCACTCTGACATGTCGAGCTCTAAACATCAATATATGTGTAAAATGGAGCCGAGCTGATCTGTATGACGAATATGTCCTTTTGTACCGAGATGAAGTCTTTGTGCCTGATGAGCAGCATCCATCTTTTAAGAACCGGGTGGATCTGCAGGACAGACAGATGAAGGATGGAGACGTGTCTGTGATTCTGAAGAATGTGACGATTAATGACACTGGAACATACGAGTGTCGTGTCTTCATGGGAGAAACACGCTCATGGAAATCCATCAGCAGCATCTACCTGAGTGTTGTTGATCCTCCAGGTGAGTGAGTAGAGTTGAGTGTGTGTGTGATCAGAGGTGAAGCTGCTTCCTGGTTGTTGATGTTTGTTTCTAAAGATGTTGTTGATGAGACTTTGTAGAAAGCAGCTGGTGTGAGTGATGTGATCAGCTGACACCTCACACACGTTTCTCTCCTGCAGCCAGAGATGATGGAGTCAGAAGATATGATGGACTGGTGGCTTTTGGGTTGTTACTACTTGTGTGCGCTGTTGCAGCTGCTGTTGTGATCTCTAAAAAACAGAAGACTGATTCTCCCCCTGAAGAAAAGGCCAAGAAAGAGATGGTCTGAAACAAAGCACCATGACAGGAGAGGGTGCAAATTTATATATACAATAAAGTGAAAGAATGAGGAAATGTCAACACTTATCATAGTTACAGTAATATACAGTTCGTTGTTCTTTAAAAAAAGCTCATCTCACAGTAAATGTCTCTAAAATCTTTCAGATGCATAAAAACTCAGGAATTTCTGTTTTCCTGAAGCTTTTCTCCACAATAATTTATCACAACAAAGATCCAAATGTTCTGGTCACACAGTGAACTGAAGCACTGATGGAGTCACACCTGTTGCTCTCTGAAGGATCAAACTGATGTCAGGAGAAACAAACTCCAGTTAAACCTTCATTTAGTGTTCACATCAGTTTAAATGTTTCATTACTCATTTTAACAGACTCAGTGTTTGGATCATGAACATCTGGAACTTTAGACACATTTTCTGCTTGTGCTTTACATGATACACAGCGTCTGCAGTTTGACACATTTTAAACAAAACATAAAAAATAAAATCATTCAACAAATTCCAAAATAAAAAGAAAGCCCTCCATCTTCAGTTTACAGGACAAAAGAGGAGGAGGCAGCTGCTGGGAGTTTTTCTCTTCCGTTTTATTTTGAAACTTAGTATGTGTGTACTTTTTCCACAACTGCTGTAATACTTTGAACTTGAGGTTTGTAACTTTCATTCCTGTAATGATGAGACACTTCCTGTTCACAATAAATAACAAATTCTAACTTTAAGAGACTGATTTACTGTGTTTATTGTCAGATTTGATTTATTCAATCTGGACGCAGTTAGGGTCCGAAACGGAGATCAACCTTCCAGGACCTGGAAGGCCAGAAGGTGATGCAGGGTCCCTCAGACCGGCATTGGGATACTGTGGGACTTAACACAAATGTTGTGAGAGTGCGAAGTGTTAAGAATGCAGCATGCAGCAGGGGCTATAAATAGACAGTGGAAGCTACTGTCTATTTTTGTAGAACCCAGGAAGTCTTGGGTAAGAATTCCTGCATCATCTATCCGTGGAGGAAAAATGAAGATATGAAGATAAACTTTGTATTTTGGGAACTTGTGATCTAAATTCTTCCCCGGCAGCTTTATTTAAATCCCTAAAAGTGGCGACATCTCTGCCAGAGCTGCAGTTTGATGACATCAACATGTTTCTTGTAGAGAATCGCTCAGCTTACACTGCTGCCAGGAGGAAAGCTTTCAAAGTGCAGACATGTATCCTCCATATGGATGGGTAAATAATATGACAGTGTGGGAGGGGGAAGCAAATTGTTGATCATTAAAGAAAAGCTTAAACTAAAATTTATGCTTTGCTGACTTGGACATTTACAGTACAGTCCATTTGTCAAATGAATGTTGTGTCATAACAGTAAAGTCATTCCCGTGTCAGTGAATCAGTGTAAACAGTTTACATGAGCTGCCACTGATAGTCTGGGTTGCCATGGAAAAGCAGAGATTGGTGTGATTTGGCCTGTAAAGCAGGGTCAGGAGAGGTGCGGCCATGTTGGTGCCTACACTCCTCTGGCAGCTGTAAATAAACACTGATCAATGAATCTGATAGCAGACAAAGCATCTGTGACCCACTCCTGATTTTTCCACTTAAGAAAAAGCAGGAGTGGGTCACACTCAGGACTATTGTCTCCAACGGTGAACTGGAGATGCTTTTTCATCACTTCATCTTCTCCCAATTTGATTATCGTAAGGAGCTCCAAAATGCTGCAGCACAGCTGTTAAACCACAGTCATAAATTCACTAACATCACTCCCATGTTAAAGTCCTTGCACTGGCTTCTGGTTGGGTTCAGATATCAGTTTAAGATTCTCACTCTTACTTTTATGTCCTTATGAGGAGAGGCCCCCACTTATATCATTGAGCTTCTTCCTTAGATCCACTGATAGTGGTCTCCTGGCTATTCCACAAGTCGTTTGAAAACAAAGAGGGATCTTTCCAAACCGCACCAACACTGTGGAACAGTTTACCTCCCCCTGAAATGCAACTTTATTCCTTGATTTTGTTTTTTTCTGTTGGCTCCAAACAATTTTACTGACCAAAGTGCTTAAAGCTCATATTTTTACACTACATTAAAGTGCGTCTCCACCGACACAGTACTCTTAGCCTGGGCTGACTTAGCGAGCTGCTATCCAGCGTAGCGCTCCTGCTTATTCTGATTACAAGTGTTAAGGCAAAGGTAAATACCCTGAGGCCTGCACTGTGAAGCAGGATTTAAAAATCAAACAGAGATTCTACTTACACAGATGTTTCCTTCATCGTCATCCTCACTCATTTAAGCTATTTTACATTTCTGTCACTGACACCAAGTAAATCCTTGGAGTATGTGGTTTTCTATGGGTACAAAAAAATAGAGGTGGTAAGAAATCATTTTAAAGATATATCACACTGTAGTGCCATTTTATTTTCTTAAAACACTTGAATGAAACCCTGTTACTTAAAAGATGCTACACAAACACAGAAGACCAGAAAAACATGAGTGTAGTGTATAAAAAGTCCACTGTGACCAATAACTTAAAGTACATATAAGTAAAACTTC
The DNA here is from genome assembly GCF_036321145.2 of Pelmatolapia mariae. NCBI lineage: Eukaryota > Metazoa > Chordata > Actinopteri > Cichliformes > Cichlidae > Pelmatolapia > Pelmatolapia mariae. The sequence goes on along the minus strand of NC_086229.1, from coordinate 60,421,390 downwards.
TTAAAGATGATCTGATTTTATTCTCTGTCGGGGATTATCTACTTTTAGAAAACATTTCGAGACTGAATAATAGTCAGATATGTTTGAAGTCAGTAATGTCACTGTGGAGTCACATTACTGACTCCTGTAACTGATGTAGCTGGGTAGCAGGTGGGCGGGTGAAAAAAAAAAAAGGAGATTTAAGAGAAAGTACCTCAGCGGTATCTTTGGACAGACTCTATAATCCGGTGTCACAGAGCAGCACTATGGATGCAGGAAAATCTGCCTTGATATGCGGGATTATCTTTGCCTCTCTTCTCTTATTTACGACCGCAGGTAAGATTGAACTGTTACAAGAAGTTTTTATAAAGTCACCTGTTTTCTCTTTATATGTTCACGCTGCATTTCTTGATGGAATTGTCCGATCAGCGATCAGAAATCCAATCCTTTCACGTTATTGTGATGGATGTGGTGTTTGTGAGGAAAACACCGGGAGGTGGAGGTGTAGCCTGGCCGCGCAGCAGCTCTCTTCGCCGTCTAAGTTGCTGCTGGTCCAGGTGACGATCCACGGCGAGCTCGGTAGTTTATAAGATTTCGCCCAGAGTGTTTAGACCCTCTAAAAGAAATCATTGTGATGGATTTAACACCGTTAATATGATGTCGGTTAGGTCTGGTCAGCTACCCGCAGTGCAGACAGCACGTCCACCCATAGATGAGAGCACAGTCGCCATATTTGCACATTTCCTGTAGTCGTATCCAGGCCCCAAACACAAGCTCCTTATTCCTCTCCGTCTCTGTCTCCGCTCCATGTTCACTCCAAACAGCTTGTAGCTGCTTTCACAAACACTCAAAGCTCCTTTGTGACCGATTAAATACGAAAACAAACATTTTATCGTCGAATAATCCGGAGACGGAGGAAACTTCCCACCGCGCTCATCGACGTCCAGAAACAACCACGACAAAACAAAAAGGTCCAAATCCAAAGTTAAGCAGAGTTTATCTGCTGGTAGTGATGGCCCGCTTGAAGCTGACGCTCCGGAGCGTGTGTCGAAAAAAACAACACACTGGTTCAGAAGCACTGTGTCGAAGCTTGCTTCGTTTGGCAAAGGTCACGTGACCAGTGACGTCCGAAGCTTCATTACGCACGTAACTGCTTCGGTACCTGATTCAAATGGAACGAAGTGAATCATTCACGGGATTTGTGGAGTGTTTTGATGGTGACAGATAGCGAACCACTGATCATTCTACTGAGAGATTTGGTTCTGTTGAGTATTTTGAGTTGATTCTGGTCAATCGGGTGGGTCTTCCAGCTTTGTGTTCTGGCTCAGAGCTGGACTGGCCATCGGGCATACCGGGCATTTGCCCGGTGGGCCGCTGGCGATTTTTTGTTTTTATGGGCCGATGGATTTTTTTTTATTATTATTTTTTTAGGAAGGGTATATATAACTAGAAAGCGAAAATTTCCGAAGAAATTTTAAGTGTGCCTATGCTACTGCCGCATCAAATGTACGAACACATCAGGATGTATGCGGTTTGAGCAAAAAACTGCTGAGTTTTAAGCAGAGAGTCATCAGCTGTTCCTGTGCTCAGCTGTTAGGGCCGGTTGCTATAGTAACTCCTGTGAGTGGCAGGAGGGGATGGAACACACACACACACTCTGCAGTTGGGGTCAGACAGAGAGATGGGCAAACAGGAATTAAGCTCTGGAACAAATGCTTGCCAAGAGAAAACTGTAGGTCCGATCGCAATAATTCTTTCACCGTGAGTGGCAGGAACTTCCAGACTACAACATATTAAATTTTCATGCCTGTAGAGTGTATTATACTGACGTGGTGACAGTGTAAAGACACCCTTCGATGTTAAGTTTGAGCTGAAAATTGAGAGCAGTTTTAGAATGGTCGTCTATGGGGGACAGAGAGGGAGGAGGCTGCACTTTGATGGCATTTGTGAGAAAACCATAAATCTGATCATGATCACAAACACATTGGATGAAAGAAGACAACGATAGCTACGTTTTGATGTATAAATTATTGATGTGGGGTAAACGGTTTGGATGGGACAGGAAGAGAAAGACAAATTTTTTAAATTATTCCCCACACTCTGTTTTTTTGGCAGTTGACAGTGCGGCGAACATTCCGTGAAAATCTCAATTTTCCTAAAACTTAAACTGCTCTTGTGAAACAACCGTAAAAGATATCGCAACGAGGATTTGGTCAATAAAAGTCCAACATCTTGTGACCCATTTAAAGTTTAAATGACGTTTCTACGACAAAGTATGGCTGAGCGGTAGGCCTTCAAAGTGGCCTGGGTTGGCGCCTTTTTTCGGGCCCTTCCCAATCGAAATGAATGGGGAAAAATGGGGTCTTTTTTGGGGAATTTTGGGAAAACCGTGCGACGAATCCCTACCAAGAGTCATAGCACCCTATTCCCGATCGAGCCGCACGAAACGATGTGACATACGTGGGGGTCGTCTCAAACCTGCGGGCCGTGAAAAAGTTCATAATTTTAGGCGGAAGAAAAATAATAACTAGAAAAATTTGCATTTCCTGCGAAAATGCAGTGTGGATGCTGGAACGCTGAAGCTGTCTGCTGAAACTAGCTGAAAAAGCTAAAAAGTTGCAGAAGTTGTAAAAACTTTGCAGAAGCAAAGGAACTTTGCTAAAATGTAGTAACTTAGCAGAACTGCAATATCTTAGAGGAAACATAATACTTGGCAGAAATACAATAGCATAGCAGAACTTAGCAGAAATATTGTAACTTACCAGAAACATGATAACTTCTCAAAAATACAAGAATTTAGGAGAAATAGTATAGGATAACAGAAAGAATATATTTAGCCAAACAATCTTAAACATTACAGAAATACTATGATTTAGAAAAACAGTACAACATAGCAGAAATACTGTGATTTACCAGAGACACTGTAATATACTATGAATATTATAATTTTGTATGAATACAATATTTTCACAAAAATATTCCAGTTTAGCACAGATTATAATATAGCAGAAACACTATTCTATAGCAGAAATGCTATATTTAGAAAGAAAACTATAATATAGTAGAAATACTATGATTTAGCAGAAATGCTCTATTTAGCACAAATCTCATAAAATAGCAGAAAAAGTATGACTCAGCAGAAATGCTGTATTTAGCTCAAATCTCATGAAAAACTAAAAATAGTATGATTTAGCAGAAATGCTGTATTTAGAACAAATCTCATAGAACAGTTGAAAAAGAATGATTGAGTAGAAATGCTGTATTTAGCAAAAATCTCATAAAAAAGCAGAAATAATATTATTTAGCAGAAATGCAGTATTTCGCACAAATCTTATAAAATAGCAAAAATAGTATGATTTATTAGAAAAGCTGTATTTAGCACAAATCTCATAAAAAAGCAGAAAAAGTATGATTGAGCAGAAATGCTGTATTTAGCACAAATCTCATAAAAAAGCAGAAATAGTATGATTTAGCAGAAATGCTGTATTTAGCACAAATGCTGAAAAGCAGCAGCAATGCTATGACTTAGCACAATAGTAATAACTTAAATAGAAAAATTGGAAAAGCAAAATGGACAGCTGAAAAAATCCTGAACATGCTAAGGGTCCCTTAACTGTAATTGTGAAACGAAAAAAGAATCAAATGGCCATAATTTCCTAACCGTAGGGGCTAGAACAGTCATTCTTACACCGTTTTGTTCAGAAGACATGGGGGAATCTTGAAATGTTGACCATTTAAAATACAAATATGACATATTAAAGATATATGACATAGATGATTGGTTGGCTTAGAAGCCATGAATGACCCAATATGCAAATTTGAATGTGCCAGGGCTCAGATATGATTGGTTGTCTTAGAAGCCATGAAGGCCCCAATATGCAAATTTGAATGTGCCAGGGCTCAGATATGATTGGCTGGCTGGGAAGCCGTCCAGGTCCTGATAGGTAAGTTTGAATATTACAGTCCTTACAGAGGACTGACTCCCTGGGGACCTGGCAGAAATATATAGAAATACAATGATTACCCAGAAATACTGCATTTAGTAGAAATACTATGTTTTAGCACAAATACTGTAAAATGGCAGAAATACTATAATTAAGCAGAAATATTATATTAAGTACAAATCCTATAAAATAGCAGAAATAGTATGATTTAGCACAAATGCTGTATTTAGCACAAATACTGTAAATCAGCAGAAATGCTATGACTTAGCACAATAGTAATAAGTTAAATAGAAAAATTGGAAAAGCAAAATGGACAGCTGAAAAAATCCTGAACATACTAAGGGTCCCTCAAATGTAATTGTTAAATGAAAAAAGAATCAGCAAAAAAAAGTATAACAGTCACACAATCACAAATATGAACACATATGGAAACACACAAGCACAGAGAGACACACAGGATCAAATTCAGTCAACCAGTCTAAATATATTGAATTAAAATCATACAATGAGATGCTCCCATAAAAAGTCTCTCTCTCTCTCTCTCTCTCTCTGTGTCACACACACACACACACACACACACACACACACACACACACACACACACACACACACACACAGGGAGAGAAAATCAAGTTTCTAGGTCAGTCAAGCAGCCTGGGAGCTGCTAAATTTGAATCCACCAATCAGAGAGGCTGTGCACTTTTTCCCGCCAAAACAGGTGCACCTCTTTTTACACACACGCAGCACAGAGACAGGATTTCTGCAGTCTATTTCTCATAGTCAGGACTCCCCTCAAACAAATGGCTATAATTTTCTAACCGTAGGGGCTAGAACAGTCATTCTTACACCGTTTTGTTCAGAAGAGATGGGGGAATCTTCAAGTGTTGACAATTCATCATTAAAATATGAATTATTAAAGATATTTGACTTCTAATGCACCATAACTGAGTAGAGGCGAAGAGAAAACTGCCCTGACTTGCCCTCGAACAAAGCTTTGTAACTCTAAATCTATTTGGAGTATCGATATCATTCTTTCACCGTAAGGGACAGCAGGCTTTGGTGAACAGTCATGGAAATTTTCAGGTCTCTGTGGAAATCCAACAAAAAGTTATGACGAGAGAAAAAAGTGCCTCATTTCCAGAGTTTGAAATCTGAAGAAATCTGAGCGAAGGACGAATTTCCTACCCTCAAACAAGTCTAACTCATTTCAGAACGGTAATAGGTAAGGAACAAATTCTTGAATTGTGAGCGTCAGGAGTGTCTGAAGATATACGGGGACAAGCCTCATGTCTTAACTTCGCTTCATTCTGGAGATATGACGATTCGAATATGCCTCTCATGACAGAAATCAAGCGGTGATTTTGAGCAAACTCTCCATTGACTTTGTATGGAGACTTTTCCGACCTTGTGTTGGTCTGAGGAGATTTGCCAAAATTCTATAAATCCCACAACAATGACAGTGACAATTTCTGAAAGCCAGCAAAAATACCTACGTTTTGATGTATAATTTGTGGAAGTTGAGTGAAAATTGAGCAAGTAGCAAGAAGTTGTTCGGACATGAAGAGAAGACTGCAAAACCTTCAGTGGCCCACTGGAAGCCAAGACCATAGCAACCATAACAACGCATGTATTTTGTGAAAAATCACAAAGATGAAACTCAAAACTTAAAGAGGGATAAGATGAAAACGGTAACAGATATGAAAAAGCTGAATCATCCATGAATAGCCCAATAATTTGAGAACATTTTAAAGTTTGAATGGTTGTTCTAGGTGAAAGTATGGGGAAGTAGTTAAGTTTCAAAAACAAGCAAGTTTTAGCAGAATTGCGGAAGTTTCCCATTCATTTCAATGGGACAAATTAAAGGAAAAAAGCATAATATTTTAAAAAGTATAATAGTTAAAAATACCAAAAGTCATAGCAATCATTAGCAGAAATAGCAGAATAGTTTAAAATTTGAACGGTGAAAATCGGCTGAAAATTGTGGAAGTAGAAAAGTGCCAAAAAACGTACGGAAGCAACTGGAATAATAACTAGAAAAATTTGCATTTCCTGCGAAAATGCAGTGTGGATGCTGTAACGCTGAAGCTGTCTGCTAAAAATAGCTGAAAAAGCTGAAAAGTAGCAAAAAATTGTAATAACTTTGCAGAAGCATAAGAACTTAGCAAAAATGTTAATTACTTGGCAGAAATACAAAAACATAGCAGAACTTAGCAGAAATATTGTAACTTAGCAGAAACATGATAACTTCTCACAAATACAGGAATTTAGCAAACATGGTACAAGATTACAGATACTTTTTTTTAAACAAAAATACCTAAACATTGCAGAAATACTGTGATTTAGGACAAATATTACAACATAGCATAAATGCTGTGATTCAGCAAATATATTATGCTATGGCACAAATAGAATGAAAATGCTCAAATACTATGATTTTGCTCAAATACCATGATCATGCAATAATACTAATATTTGGCAGGAATACTATGCTTTGGCAGTAATACTATGATTTGGTAGAAATACTGTAATTACGCAGAAATACCATATTTACCTCAAATCCTATAAAATAGTAGAAACAGTATGATTTAGCAGAAATACTATATTTAGCACAAATACCGAAAAGTAGCAGAAATACTATAATTTAGCATAATAGTAATAACTTACACAATTACAAATATGGACACATAGGGGAACACACATGCACAGAGACACACAGCAGCAGCAGCAGCAGCAGCAGCAGCAAGTGAACAAACAGGGCTGTACATACAGTGTTTCCTGTATGTTTCTAGGTGGGTCAAAAAGCCTGGAGCTGCTAAATTTGAATCCACAAAATCAGAGAGGCTGTGTACTTTTTCCCGCCAAAACAGGTGCACTACATGCAGGAACACAGAGGGAGACTGGATTTTTGCAGTCTACTTCTCATAGTGAGGACTTCCCTCAAACAAATGACCATAATTTCCTAACCGTAGGGGCTAGAGCGGTCATTCTTACAACGTTTTGTTCAGAAGAGATGGGGGAATCGTCAAGTGTTATCTATTTAAAATAAAAATATGAATTTTTAGAGATATATGACATAGACGGAAAGGTTGGCTTACAAGCCATGTAGGCCCCAATATGCAAATTTGAATGCCTCAGCCCTCACACATGATTGGCTGGCTGGGAAACTGAGCAGGCCCTGATTTGTAAATTTGAATGTCTCAGACCTCAGATATGATTGGCTGGCTTAGAAGCCATAAAGGCCTCAAGTATGCAAATTTGTATGTCTCAGCCCTCAGATGTGATTGGCTGGCTGGGAAGCCATGCAGGCCCTGATATGTAAATTTAAATGTCTCAATCCTCACAGAGGATTGGCTGCCTGGGGACCTGGCAGAAATATATAGAAATACTATGATTAAGCACAAATACGACATTTAGTAGAAATAATATATTTAGCACAAATCTTATAAAAGAGCAGAAATAGTATGATTTAGCAGAAATGCTGTATATAGCACAAATCTTATAAAATAGCAGAAATAGTATGATTTAGCAGAAATGCTGTATTTAGCACAAATCTTATAAAATAGCAGAAATAGTATGATTTAGCAGAAATGCTGTATTTAGCACAAATCTCATAAAATAGAAGAAATAGTATGATTTAGCAGAAATGCTGTATTTAGCACAAATCTCATAAAAAAGCAGAAATAGTATGATTTAGCAGAAATGCAGTATTTTGCACAAATCTCATAAAATAGAAGAAATAGTATGATTTAGCAGAAATGCTGAAAAGCAGCAGAAATTCTATGACTTAGCACAATAGTAATAACAAAATGAACAGCTGAAAAAATCCTGAATATGATAAGTGTCCCTCAAATGTAATTGTTCAATGAAAAAAATCAGCAAAAAAAGTATAACAGTCACACAATCACAAATATGTACACATATGGAAACACACATGCACAGACAGACACACACAGGATCAAATTCAGTCAACCAGTTTAAATATATTGAATTTAAATCATACATTAAGATGCTCCCATAAAAACTCTCTCTCGCCCTCTCTTTTTCTCTCTCTCTGTTACACACACACACACACACACACACACACACACACACACACACACACAATCACAAATATGTACACATACGGAAACACATATGCACAGAGAGACACACACAGGATCAAATTCAGAGAGAAATCAAGTTTCAAGGTCAGTCAAGCAGCCTGGGAGCTGCTAAATTTGAATCCACCAATCAGAGAGGCTGTGTACTTTTTCCCGCCAAAACAGGTGCAGCCGTTTTTACACACGCTGCACAGAGAGGCATGATTTTTGCAGTGTATTTCTCATAGTCAGGATTCCCCTCAAACAAATGGCCATAATTTCCTAACCGTAGGGGCTAGAACGGTCATTCTTACACCGTTTTGTTCAGAAGAGATGGGGGAATCTTAATGTGTTGACAATTTATCATTAAAATATGAATTATTAAAGATATTTGACTTCTAATGCACCATAACTGAGTAGAGGCAAAGCGAAAACTGCCTTGACTTGCCCTCAAACAACGCTTTCTAACTCTAAATCTATTTGGAGTATCGATATCATTCTTTCACCGTAAGAGACAGCAGGCTTTGGTGAACAATCCTGGAAATTTTCAGGTCTCTGTGTAAATCCAAAAAAAAGATATGACGAGAGAAAAAAGTGCCTCATTTCCAGAGTTTGAAATCTGAAGAAATCTGAGCGAGGGACAAATTTCCTACCCTCAAACAAACCCAATTCATGGCTAAATGGTAATAGATGAGAAAAAAATTCTTGAATTGTGAGCGTCAGGAGTGTCTGAAGATATACTGGGACAAGCCTCATGTTTTAACTTCGCTTCGTTAAGGAGATATGACGATTCGAATATGCCTCTCATTACAGAAATCAAGCGGTGATTTTTAACAAACTCTCCATTGACTTTGTATGGAGACTTTTCCGACCTTGTGTTGGTCTGAGGAGATTTGCCAAAATTCTATAAATCCCACAACAATGATAGTGCCATTTTCTGAAAGCCAGCAAAAATATCTACGTTTTGATGTATAATTTGTGTGGGTTGAGTGAAAATTGAGCGAGTAGCAAGAAGTTGTTCGGACATGAAGAGAAGACTGCGAAACTTACAGTGGCTCACTGAAAGCCAAGTGCATAGCAACCATAACAACGCATGTATTTTGTGAAAAATCACAAAAATGAAACTCAAAACTTAAAGAGGGATAAGATGAAAATGGTAACAGATATGAAAAAGCTGAATCATACAAGAATAGCAGAAAAATTTGTGAACATTTTAAAGTTTGAATGGTTGTTCTAGGTGAAAGTATGAGGAAGTAGTTAAGTTTCAAAACCAAGCAAGTTTTAGCAGAATTTTGGAAGTTTCCCATTCATTTCAATGGGACAAATTAAAGGAAAAAAACGTAATATTTTAAAAAGTATAATAGCAAAAAATAGCAAAAATCATAGCAGGAATTAGCAGAAATAGCAGAATAGTTTAAAATTTGAACGGTGAAAATAGCACAAAAATTGTGGAAGTAGTTAAAGGACGAAAAACGTACGGAAGCAACTTGAAGAATAATAATAATAACTAGAAAATTTTGCATTTCCTGCGAAAATGCAGTGTGGATGCTGGAACGCTGAAGCTGTCTGCTGAAACTAGCTGATAAAGCTAAAAAGTTGCAGAAATTGTAAAAACTTTGCAGAAGCAAAGGAACTTTGCTAAAATGTAGTAACTTAGCAGAACTGTAATATCTTAGAGGAAACATAATACTTGGCAGAAATCTCATAAAAAAGCAGAAAAAGTATGATTTAGCAGAAATGCTGTATTTAGCACAAATCTCATAAAAAAGCAGAAAAAAGTATGATTTAGCAGAAATGCTGTATTTAGCACAAATCTCATAAAATAGCAGAAAAAGTGTGATTTAGCAGAAATGCTGTATTTAGCACAAATCTCATAAAATAGCAGAATAGTGTGATTTAGCAGAAATGCTGTATTTACCACAAATCTCATAAAATAGCAGAAAAAGTATGATTTAGCAGAAATGCTGTATTTAGCACAAATCTCATAAAAAAGCAGAAAAAGTATGATTTAGCAGAAATGCTGTATTTGGCACAAATCTCATAAAATAGCAGAAAACGTATGATTTAGCAGAAATGCTGTATTTAGCACAAATCTTATAAAATAGCAGACAGTATGATTTAGCAGGAATGCTGTATTTAGCACAAATCTCATTAAAAAGCAGAAATAGGATGATTTAGCAGAAATGCTGTATTCAGCACAAATACTGTAAATCAGCAGAAATGCTATGACTTAGCACAATAGTAATAAGTTAAATACAAAAATTGGAAAAGCAAAATGGACAGCTGAACAAATGCTGAACATGCTATGGGTCCCTCAAATGTAATTGTTAAATGAAACAAAATCAGCAAAAAAAAAGTATAACAGTCACACAATCACAAATATGAACACATATGGAAACACACAAGCACAGAGAGACACACAGGATCAAATTCAGTCAACCAGTCTAAATATATTGAATTTGAATCATACAATAAGTTGCTCCCATAAAAAGTCTCTCTCTCTCTCTCTCTCTCACACTCTCTCTCTCTCTCTGTGTCACACACACACACACACACACACACACACACACACACACACACACACGGGGAGAGAACAGCACGTTTGTAGGTCATTCAAGCAGCCTGGGAGCTACTAAATTTGAATCCACCAATCAGAGAGGCTGTGTACTTTTTCCCGCCAAAACAGGTGCAACTGCCTACACATACGCAGCATAGAGAGAGCCAAACACACAGGGTCTATGCCAGTCAACCAGTCTGAATATATTAAATTTCTATCCACCAATGAGATGCTTTGTGTGTGTCTTTCTTTCTCTCTCTCTCTCCCTCCCTCCTTGTCTCTCTCTCTCTTTCTCTCTCTCTCTCTCACACACACACACACACACACACACACTCACACACACACACACAGCAGCAGCAAGTGAACAGCATGTTTCTAGGTCAGTAAAACAGCTGTGAGCTTCTCAATTTGAATCCACTAATCAGAGAGGCTGTGTGCTTTTCCCGCCAAAACTGGTGCACCAAGTGCAGGCTTTTACACATGCAGCACAGAGAGAGACAGGATTTTTGCAGTCTATTTCTCATAGTCAGGACTCCCCTCAAACAAACAGCCATAAATTCCTAACCGTAGGGGCTAAAACAGTCATTCTTAGACCGTTTTGTTCAGAAGACATGGGGGAATCTTGAAATGTTGACCATTTAAAATACAAATATGAAATATTAAAGATATATGACATAGATGATTGGTTGGCTTAGAAGCCATGAATGACCCAATATGCAAATTTGAATGTGCCAGGGCTCAGATATGATTGGTTGTCTTAGAAGCCATGAAGCCAACAATATGCAAATTTGAATGTGCCAGGGCTCAGATATGATTGGCTGGCTGGGAAGCCGTCCAGGTCCTGATAGGTAAGTTTGAATTTTACAGTCCTTACAGAGGACTGACTCCCTGAGGACCTGGCAGAAATATATAGAAATACAATGATTACCCAGAAATACTGCATTTAGTAGAAATACTATGTTTTAGCACAAATACTATAAAATGGCAGAAATACTATAATTAAGCAGAAATATTATATTAAGTACAAATCCTATAAAATAGCAGAAATATTATGATTTAGCAGAAATGCTGTATTTAGCACAAATACTGTAAATCAGCAGAAATGCTATGACTTAGCACAATAGTAATAAGTTAAATAGAAAAATTGGAAAAGCAAAATGGACAGCTGAAAAAATCCTGAACATGCTAAGGGTCCTTCAAATGTAATTGTTAAATGAAAACAAATCAGCAAAAAAAAAAGTATAACAGTCACACAATCACAAATATGAACACATATGGAAACACACAAACACAGAGAGACACACAGGATCAAATTCAGTCAACCAGTCTAAATATATTTAATTTAAATCATACAATAAGATGCTCCCATAAAAAGTCTCTCTCTCTCTCTCTTTCTCTCTCTCTCTTTGTGACACACACACACACACACACAGGGAGAGAAAATCAAGTTTCTAGTCAGTCAAGCAGCCTGGGAGCTGCTAAATTTGAATCCACCAATCAGAGAGGCTGTGCACTTTTTCCCGCCAAAACAGGTGCACCTCTTTTTACACACACGCAGCACAGAGACAGGATTTGTGCTGTCTATTTCTCATAGTCAGGATTCCCCTCAAACAAATGGCTATAAATTCCTAACCGTATGGGCTAAAACAGTCATTCTTACACCGTTTTGTTCAGAAGACATGGGGGAATCTTGAAATGTTGACCATTTAAAATACAAATATGACATATTTAAGATATATGACATAGATGATTGGTTGGCTTAGAAGCCATGAATGACCCAATATGCAAATTTGAATGTGCCAGGGCTCAGATATGATTGGTTGTCGTAGAAGCCATGAAGGCCCCAATATGGAAATTTGAATGTGCCAGGGCTCAGATATGATTGGCTGGCTGGGAAGCCGTCCAGGTCCTGATAGGTAAGTTTGAATATTACAGTCCTTACAGAGGACTGACTCCCTGGGGACCTGGCAGAAATATATAGAAATACAATGATTACCCAGAAATACTGCATTTAGTAGAAATACTATGTTTTAGCACAAATACTATAAAATGGCAGAAATACTATAATTAAGCAGAAATATTATATTAAGTACAAATCCTATAAAATAGCAGAAATAGTATGATTTAGCAGAAATGCTGTATTTAGCACAAATACTGTAAATCAGCAGAAATGCTATGACTTAGCACAATAGTAATAAGTTAAATATAAAAATTGGAAAAGCAAAATGGACAGCTAAAAAAATCCTGAACATGCTAAGGGTCCCTCAAATGTAATTGTTAAATGAAAAAAAATCAGCAAAAAAAAAGTATAACAGTCACACAATCACAAATATGAACAAATATGGAAACACACAAGCACAGAGAGACACACAGGATCAAATTCAGTCAACCAGTCTAAATATATTGAATTTGAATCATACAATAAGATGCTCCCATAAAAGTCTCTCTCTCTCTCTCTCTCTCTGTGTCACACACACACACACACACACACACACACACACACACACACACACAGGGAGAGAAAATCAAGTTTCTAGGTCAGTCAAGCAGCCTGGGAGCTGCTAAATTTGAATCCACCAATCAGAGAGGCTGTGCACTTTTTCCCGCCAAAACAGGTGCACCTCTTTTTACACACACGCAGCAGAGAGACAGGATTTGTGCTGTCTATTTTTCATAGTCAGGATTCCCCTCAAACAAATGGCTATAATTTCCTAACCGTAGGGGCTAGAACAGTCATTCTTACACCGTTTTGTTCAGAAGAGATGGGGGAATCTTCAAGTGTTGACAATTTATCATTAAAATATGAATTATTAAAGATATTTGACTTGCAATGCACTGTAACTGAGTAGAGGCGAAGAGAAAACTGCCTTGACTCACCCTCAAACAACGCTTTCTAACTCTAAATCTATTTGGAGTATTGATATCATTCTTTCACCGTAAGAGACAGCAGGCTTTGGTGAACAGTCATGGAAATTTTCAGGCCTCTGTGGAAATCCAAAAAAAAGATATGACGAGAGAAAAAAGTGCCTCATTTCCAGAGTTTGAAATCTGAAGAAATCTGAGCGAAGGACGAATTTCCTACCCTCAAACAAGTGTAACTCATCTCAGAACGGTAATAGGTGAGAAAAAAATTCTTGAATTGTGAGCGTCAGGAGTGTCTGAAGATATACTGGGACAAGCCTCATGTTTTAACTTCGCTTCGTTAAGGAGATATGACGATTCGAATATGCCTCTCATGACAGAAATCAAGCGGTGATTTTGAACAAACTCTCCATTGACTTTGTATTGAGACTTTTCCAACCTTGTGTTGGTCTGAGGAGATTTGGCAAAATTCTAGAAATCCTACAATAATGACAGTGACATTCTCTGAAAGCCAGCAAAAATACCTACGTTTTGATGTATAATTTGTGGAAGTTGAGTGAAAATTGAGCGAGTAGTAAGAAGTTGTTCGGACATGAAGAGAAGACTGCAAAACTTACAGTGGCTCACTGAAAGCCAAGTGCATAGCAACCATAACAACGCATGTATTTTCTGAAAAATCATAATTTTGCAACTCAGAACTTAAAGAGGGATAAGATTAGAACTATAAAAGATATGAAAAAGCGGAATCATATATGAATAGCCCAATAAATTGTGAACATTTTAAAGTTTGAATGGTTGTTCTAGGTGAAAGTATGAGGAAGTAGTTAAGTTTCAAAAACAAGCAAGTTTTAGCAGAATTTTGGAAGTTTCCCATTCATTTCAATGGGACAAATTAAAGGAAAAAAACGTAATATTTTAAAAAGTATAATAGCAAAAAATACCAAAAATCATAGCAGGAATTAGCAGAAATAGCAGAATAGTTTAAAATTTGAATGGTGAAAATAGCACAAAAATTGTGGAAGTAGTTAACGGACGAAAAACGTACGGAAGCAACTTGAAGAATAACTAGAAAAATTTGCATTTCCTGCGAAAATGCAGTGTGGATGCTGGAACGCTGAAGCTGTCTGCTGAAACTAGTTGAAAAAGCTGATAAAATACAGATATTGTAAAAACTTTGCAGAAGCAAAGGAACTTTCCTAAAATGTAGTAACTTAGCAGAACTGTAATATCTTAGAGGAAACATAATTGATTATGATTTAGCAGAAATGCTGTATTTAGCACAAATCTCATGAAATAGCAGAAAAAGTATGATTTAGCAGAAATGCTGTATTTAGCACAAATCTCATAAAATAGCAGAAAAAGTATGATTTAGCAGAAATGCTGTATTTAGCACAAATGTCATAAAATAGCAGAAAAAGTATGATTTAGCAGAAATGCTGTATTTAGCACAAATCTCATAAAAAAGCAGAAATAGTGTGATTTAGCAGAAATGCTGTATTTAACACCAATGCTGAAAAGTAGCAGAAATGCTATGACTTAGCACAATAGTAATAACTTAAATAGAAAAATTGGAAAAGTAAATGGACAGCTGAACAAATGCTGAACATGCTAAGGGTCCCTCAAATGTAATTGTTAAACGAAAAATAATCAGCAAAAAAAGTATAACAGTCACACAATCACAAATATGTACACATATGGAAACACACATGCACAGAGAGACACACAGGATCAAATTCAGTCAACAAGTCTAAATATATTAAATTAAAATCATACAATAAGATGCTTCAATAGAAATTCTCTCTCGCCCTCTCTATCTCTCTCTCTTTGTCACACACACACACACACACACACACACACACACACACTCACACACACACACACACACACACACACACACACACACACACACACACACACACAAAGGGAGAGAACAGCAAGTTTGTAGGTCAGTCAAACAGCCTGGGAGCTGCTAAATTTGAATCCACCAATCAGAGAGGCTGTGTACTTTTTCCTGCCAAAACAGATGCACCTGTTTTTACACATACGCAGCATAGAGAGAGCCAAACACACAGGGTCTATGCCAGTCAACCAGTCTGAATATATTAAATTTTTATCCACCAATGAGATGCTGCCCTAATAAAGGTCTTTGTGTATATCTTTCTTTCTCTCTCTCTCTCTCTCTCTCTCTCTCTCTCTCTCTCTCTCTCGCTCTCTCTCTCTCACACACACACACAGTCACACATACACACACACACACACTCACACACAGCAGCAGCAAGTGAACAGCATGTTTCTAGGTCAGTAAAACAGCTGTGAGCTTCTCAATTTAAATCCACCAATCAGAGAGGCTGTGTGCTTTTTCCCGCCAAAACTGGTGCACCAAGTGCAGGCTTTTACACACGCAGCACAGAGAGAGAAAGGATTTTTGCAGTCTATTTCTCATAGTCAGGACTCCCCTCAAACAAACAGCCATAAATTCCTAACCGTAGGGGCTAAAACAGTCATTCTTAGACCGTTTTGCTCAGAAGACATGGGGGAATCTTGAAATGTTGACCATTTAAAATACAAATATGAAATATTAAAGATATATAACATAGATGATTGGTTGGCTTAGAAGCCATGAATGACCCAATATGCAAATTTGAATGTGCCAGGGCTCAGATATGATTGGTTGTCTTAGAAGCCATGAAGGCACCAATATGCAAATTTGAATGTGCCAGGGCTCAGATATGATTGGCTGGCTGGGAAGCCGTCCAGGTCCTGATAGGTAAGTTTGAATATTACAGTCCTTACAGAGGACTGACTCCCTGGGGACCTGGCAGAAAAATATAGAAATACAATGATTACCCAGAAATACTGCATTTAGTAGAAATACTATGTTTTAGCACAAATACTATAAAATGGCAGAAATACTATAATTAAGCAGAAATATTATATTAAGTACAAATCCTATAAAATAGCAGAAATAGTATGATTTAGCAGAAATGCTGTATTTAGAACAAATACTGTAAATCAGCAGAAATGCTATGACTTAGCACAATAGTAATAAGTTAAATACAAAAATTGGAAAAGCAAAATGGACAGCTGAACAAATCCTGAACATGCTAAGGGTCTCTCAAATGTAATTGTTAAATGAAAAAAAATCAGCAAAAAAAAAAAGTATAACAGTCACACAATCACAAATATGAACACATATGGAAACACACAAGCACAGAGAGACACACAGGATCAAATTCAGTCAACCAGTCTAAATATATTGAATTTGAATCATACAATAAGATGCTCCCATAAAAAGTCTCTCTCTCTCTCTCTCTCTGTCACACACACACACACACGCACACGCACACGCACACACACACACACACACACACAGGGAGAGAAAATCAAGTTTTTAGGTCAGTCAAGCAGCCTGGGAGCTGCTAAATTTGAATCCACCAATCAGAGAGGCTGTGTACTTTTCCCCGCCAAAACAGGTGCACCTATTTTTACACACACGCAGCACAGAGACAGGATTTGTGCTGTCTATTTTTCATAGTCAGGATTCCCCTCAAACAAACAGCCATAAATTCCTAACCGTAGGGGCTAAAACAGTCATTCTTAGACCGTTTTCTTCAGAAGACATGGGGGAATCTTGAAATGTTGACCATTTAAAATACAAATATGAAATATTAAAGATATATAACATAGATGATTGGTTGGCTTAAAAGCCATGAATGACCCAATATGCAAATTTGAATGTGCCAGGGCTCTGATATGATTGGTTGTCTTAGAAGCCATGAAGGCCCCAATATGCAAATTTGAATGTGCCAGGGCTCAGATATGATTGGCTGGCTGGGAAGCCGTCCAGGTCCTGATAGGTAAGTTTGAATATTACAGTCCTTACAGAGGACTGACACCCTGGGGACCTGGCAGAAATATATAGAAATACAATGATGACCCAGAAATACTGCATTTAGTAGAAATACTATGTTTTAGCACAAATACTATAAAATGGCAGAAATACTATAATTAAGCAGAAATATTATGTTAAGTACAAATCATATAAAATAGCAGAAATAGTATGATTTAGCAGAAATGCTGTATTTAGCACAAATACTGTAAATCAGCAGAAATGCTATGACTTAGCGCAATAGTAATAAGTTAAATACAAAAATTGGAAAAGCAAAATGGACAGCTGAACAAATGCTGAACATGCTAAGGGTCCCTCAAATGTAATTGTTAAATGAAAAAAAATCAGCAAAAAAAAGTATAACAGTCACACAATCACAAATATGAACACATATGGAAACACACAAGCACAGAGAGACACACAGGATCAAATTCAGCCAACAAGTCTAAATATATTTAATTTAAATCATACAATAAGATGCTCCCATAAAAGTCTCTCTCTCTCTCTCTCTCTGTGTGTGTCACACACACACACACACACACACACACACACACACACACACACACACACACACAGGGAGAGAACAGCACGTTTGTAGGTCAGTCAAGCAGCCTGGGAGCTGCTAAATTTGAATCCACCAATCAGAGAGGCTGTGCACTTTTTCCCGCCAAAACAGGTGCACCTCTTTTTACACACGCAGCACAGAGACAGGATTTGTGCTGTCTATTTCTCATAGTCAGGATTCCCCTCAAACAAATGGCTATAATTTCCTAACCGTAGGGGCTAGAACAGTCATTCTTAGACCGTTTTGTTCAGAAGAGATGGGGGAATCTTCAAGTGTTGACAATTTATCATTAGAATATGAATTATTAAAGATATTTGACTTGCAATGCACCATAACTGAGTAGAGGCGAAGAGAAAACTGCCTTGACTCACCCTCAAACAACGCTTTCTAACTCTAAATCTATTTGGAGTATTGATATCATTCTTTCACCGTAAGAGACAGCAGGCTTTGGTGAACAGTCATGGAAATTTTCAGGTCTCTGTGGAAATCCAAAAAAAAGATATGACGAGAGAAAAAAGTGCCTCATTTCCAGAGTTTGAAATCTGAAGAAATCTGAGCGAAGGACGAATTTCCTACCCTCAAACAAGTGTAACTCATCTCAGAACGGTAATAGGTGAGAAACAAATTCTTGAATTGTGAGCGTCAGGAGTGTCTGAAGATATACTGGGACAAGCCTCATGTTTTAACTTCGCTTCGTTAAGGAGATATGACGATTCGAATATGCCTCTCATGACAGAAATCAAGCGGTGATTTTGAACAAACTCTCCATTGACTTTGTATTGAGACTTTTCCAACCTTGTGTTGGTCTGAGGAGATTTGCCAAAATTCTATAAATCCTACAATAATGACAGTGACATTCTCTGAAAGCCAGCAAAAATACCTACGTTTTGATGTATAATTTGTGTGGGTTGAGTGAAAATTGAGCGAGTAGTAAGAAGTTGTTCGGACATGAAGAGAAGACTGCAAAACTTACAGTGGCTCACTGAAAGCCAAGTGCATAGCAACCATAACAACGCATGTATTTTCTGAAAAATCATAATTTTGCAACTCAGAACTTAAAGAGGGATAAGATTAGAATTATAAAAGATATGAAAAAGCTGAATCATATATGAATAGCCCAATAAATTGTTTACATTTTAAAGTTTGAATGGTTGTTCTAGGTGAAAGTATGAGGAAGTAGTTAAGTTTCAAAATCAAGCAAGTTTTAGCAGAATTTTGGAAGTTTCCCATTCATTTCAATGGGACAAATTAAAGGAAAAAAACGTAATATTTTAAAAAGTATAATAGCAAAAAATACCAAAAATCATAGCAGGAATTAGCAGAAATAGCAGAATAGTTTAAAATTTGAATGGTGAAAATAGCACAAAAATTGTGGAAGTAGTTAACGGACGAAAAACGTACGGAAGCAACTAGAAGAATAATAATAATAAAGAATAAAGAGAAACAGGAAAACAATAGTGTGGATGCATAAAGCATCCACACAATAAAGAATAAAGAGAAACAGGAACTCAATAGTGTGGATGCATAAAGCATCCACACAATAAAGAATAAAGAGAAACAGGAAAACAATAGTGTGGATGCCTAAAGCATCCACACAACTAGAAAAATTTGCATTTCCTGCGAAAATGCAGTGTGGATGCTGTAATGCTGAAGCTGTCTGCTAAAAATAGCTGAAAAAGCTGAAAAGTTGCAGAAATTGTAAAAACTTTGCAGAAGCAAAGGAACTTTGCTAAAATGTAGTAACTTAGCAGAACTGCAATATCTTAGAGGAAACATAATACTTGGCAGAAATACAATAGCATAGCAGAACTTAGCAGAAACATTGTAAGTTACCAGAAACACGATAACTTCTCAAAAATACAAGAATTTAAGAGAAATAGTATAAGATAACAGAAAGAATATATATAGCCAAACATTCTTAATCATTACAGAAATACTATGATTTAGAAAAACAGTACAACATAGCAGAAATGCTGTGATTTACCAGAGACACTGCAATATACTATGAATATTGTAATTTTAAATAAATACTATGTTTTAGCAAAAATACTCCAGTTTAGCACAAATATTATAACATAGCAGAAATACTATTCTATAGCAGAAATGCTATATTTAGAAAGAAAAATATAATATAGTAGAAATACTTTGATTTAGCAGAAATCCTACAATATAGCTTAATAACAATGATTTAGAACAGATTCTATGATTGAGCACAATAGTAATAACTTAAGTAAAAATATTGGAAAGGTAAAATGACAAGCTGAATAAAAAGGAACATGGTTAAGTTCGCTGAAAACTAATTTTAGTTCACCTGTGAAAAAATAAAATAAAAATACATTTAGAAAAAAAACAAATAAGAACAGCCAACAGATACACACAAAATCAAATATGGATACACAAATCAACAAATACACAAGAAATCAAATATGGATACACAAATGTACAGAGAGAGACACACAGACAGGGTCTATGCCAGTCAACCAGTCTGAATATATTATATTTTTATCCAACAATGAGATGCTGCCCTAAAAAGGGTCTTTGTGTGTGTGTGTGTGTGTGTGTGTCTCTCTCTCTCACACACACACACACACACACACACACACACACACACAGCAGCAGCAGCAGAAAGTGAACAGGGGCTGTTAACAGCATGTTTCTAGGTCAGTCAAACAGCTGTGAGCTTGTCAATTTGAATCCACCAATCAGAGAGGCTGTGTCCTGCCAAAACTGGTGCACCAAGTGCAGGCTTTTACACACACAGCACAGAGAGAGACAGGATTTTTGCAGTCTATTTCTCATAGTGAGGACTCCCCTCAAACAAACAGCCATAAATTCCTAACCGTAGGGGCTAAAACGGTCATTTTGAGACCATTTTTGTTCGGAAGACATGGGGGAATCTTGAAATGTTGACCATTTAAAATACAAATATAAATTTAAAGATATATGACATAGATGATTGGTTGGCTTAGAAGCCATAAATGCCCCAATATGCAAATTTGAATGTGCCAGGCCTCAGATATGATTGGTTGGCTGGGAAGCCATGAAGCCAACAATATGCAAATTTTAATGTGCCAGCCCTCAGATATGATTGGCTGGCTGGGAGGCCATGAAGGCAACAATATGCAAATTTGAATGTGCCAGCCCTCAGATATGATTGGTTGTCTTAGAAGCCATAGAAAAAGCAGTAAAACTGTACTATGATTTGGTAGAAAAACTATAATTAATCAAAAATACTATATTTGGCAGAAATACTATTTTTAGCAGAAAAACTATATTTAGCACAAATCTTATAAAATGGCAGAAATACTATAATTAAGCAGAAATACTATATTAAGTACAAATCCTATAAAATGGCAGAAATAGTATGATTACTGAAATTAAAATAAATACTGAAAAGCAGCAGAAATGCTATGACTTAGCACAATAGTAAGAACTTAAATAGAAAAATTGGAAAAGCAAAATGGACAGCTGAAAAAATCCTGAACATGATAAGGGTCCCTCAAATGTAATTGTGAAACGAAAAAAAATCAGCAAAAAAAAAGTATAACAGTCACACAATCACAAATATGTACACATATGGAAACACACATGCACAGAGAGACACACACAGGATCAAATTCAGTCAACCAGTCTAAATATATTGAATTTAAATCATACAATAAGATGCTCCCATAAAAACTCTCTCTCGCCCTCTCTTTCTCTCTCTCTTTGTCACACACACACACAGAGGCACACACACACACAGGGAGAGACAAGCAAGTTTCTAGGTCAGCCAAGCAGCCTGGGAGCTGCTAAATTTGAATCCACCAATCAGAGAGGCTGTGTACTTTTTCCCGCCAAAACAGGTGCACCTGTTTTTACACACACGCAGCACAGAGACAGGATTTGTGCTGTCTATTTTTCATAGTCAGGATTCCCCTCAAACAAATGGCTATAATTTCCTAACCGTAGGGGCTAGAACAGTCATTCTTACACCGTTTTGTTCAGAAGAGATGGGGGAATCTTAAAGTGTTGACAATTTATCATTAAAATATGAATTATTAAAGATATTTGACTTGCAATGCACCATAACTGAGTAGAGGCGAAGCAAAAACTGCTTTGACTTGCGCTCAAACAACGCTTTGTAACTCTAAATCTATATAGAGTATTGATATCATTGTTTCACCGTAAGACACAGCAGGCTTTGGTGAACAGTCATGGAAATTTTCAGGTCTAAGGTCTAACATTCTTTTGTTCAGACGAGATGGGGGAATCGTCAAGTGTTATCTTTTTAAAAAAATATATAAATAATTATAGATATATGACATAGATGATTGGTTGGCTTAGAAGCCATGAAGGCCCCAATATGCAAATTTGAATGTGCCAGCCCTCAGATATGAATGGCTGGCTGGGAAGCCATGAAGGCAACAATATGCAAATTTGAATGTGCCAGCCCTCAGATGTGATTGGCTAGTTGTGAAGTCGTGCAGGTCCTGATATGTAAATTTGAATATTACAGTCCTTACAGAGGATTGACTCCCTGGGGACCTGGCAGAAATATATAGAAATACAATGATTACCCAGAAATACTGCATTTAGTAGAAATACTATGTTTTAGCACAAATACTATCAAATGGCAGAAATACTATAATTAAGCAGAAATAATATATTAAGTACAAATCCTATAAAGTAGCAGACATAGTATGATTTAGCACAAATGCTGTATTTAGCACAAATCTTATAAAATAGCAGAAATAGTATGATTTAGCAGAAATGCTGTATTTAGCACAAATACTGAAAAGCAGCAGAAATGCTATGACTTAGCACAATAGTAATAACTTAAATAGAAAAACTGGAAAAGCAAAATGAACAGCTGAAAAAATGCTGAACATGCTAAGGGTCCCTCAAATGTAATTGTTAAATGAAAAAAAAAAAATCAGCAAAAAAAAGTATAACAGTCACACAATCACAAATATGGACACATATGGAAACACACAAGCACAGAGAGACACACACAGGATCAAATTCAGTCAACCAGTCTAAATATATTGAATTTAAATCATATAATAAGATGCTCCCATAAAAACTCTCTCTCGCCCTCTCTATCTCTCTCTCTCTGTCACACAAACACACAAACACACACAAGATCCAATTCAGTCAACCAGTCTAAATATATTGAATTTGAATCTTACAATTAGATCATCCCATAAAAAGGCTCTCTCTCTCTCTCTCTCTCTCTCTCTCTCACACACACACACACACACACACACACACACACACACACACACACACACACACACACACAAGATCCAATTCAGTCATCCAGTCTAAATATATTGAATTTGAATCTTACAATGAGATTACCCCATAAAAAGGCTCTCTCTCTCTCTCTCTCTCTCTCTCTCTCTCTCTCTCTCTGTCACACACACACACACACACACACACACACACACACACACACACACACACAGGGAGAGAGAAGTAAGTTTCTAGCTCAGTCAAGCAGCCTGGGAGCTGCTGAATTTGAATCCACCAATCAGAGAGCCTGTGCACTTTTTCCCGCCAAAACAGGTGCACGCAGCACAGAGAGACACAGGATTTTTGCAGTCTATTTCTCATAATGACGACTCCCCTCAAACAAATGACCATAATTTCCTAACCGTAGGGGCTAGAACGGTCATTCTTACACCGTTTTGTTCAGAAGAGATGGGGGAATCGTCAAGTGTTGACAATTTATCATTAAAATATGAATTATTAAAGATATTTGACTTCTAATGCACCATAACTGAGTAGACCAAAGCAAAAACTGCCTTGACTTGCCCTCAAACAACGCTTTCTAACTCTAAATCTATTTGGAGTATCAATATCATTCTTTCACCGTAAGAAACAGCAGGCTTTGGTGAACAGTCATGGAAATTTTCAGGTCTCTGTGGAAATCCATCAAAAAGATATGACGAGAGAAAAAAGTGGTTCATTTCCAGAGTTTGAAATCTGAAGAAATCTGAGCGAAGGACGAATTTCCTACCCTCAAACAAGTCTAACTCATTTCAGAACGGTAATAGGTGAGAAAATAATTCTTGAATTGTGAGCGTCAGGAGTGTCTGAAGATATACTGGGACAAGCCTTATGTCTTAACTTTGCTTCGTTAAGGAGATATGACGATTCGAATATGCCTCTCATTACAGAAATCAAGCGGTGATTTTGAACAAGCTCTCCATTGACTTTCTATGGAGAGTTTTGCGAATTTTGTGTTGGTCTGAGGAGATTTGCCAAAATTCTATAAATCCCAAAACAATGATAGTGACATTTTCGGAAAGCCAGCAAAAATACCTACGTTTTGATGTATAATTTGTGGAAGTTGAGTGAAAATTGAGCAAGTAGCAAGAAGTTGTTCGGACATGAAGAGAAGACTGCAAAACCTTCAGTGGCACACTGGAAGCCAAGTGCATAGCAACCATAACAACGCATGTATTTTGTGAAAAATCACAATTTTGCAACTGAGAACTTTAAGAGGCATAAAAGTAAAACGGTAAAAGATTTGAAAAAGCGGATTTATACCTGAATAGCCCAATAATTTGAGAACATTTTAAAGGTTGAATGGTTGTTCTACGTGAAAATATGAGGAAGTAGTTAAGTTTCAAAAACAAGCAAGTTTTAGCAGAATTGCAGAAGTTTCCCATTCATTTCAATGGGACAAATTAAGCTTAATATTTTAAAAAGTATAATAGTGAAAAATACCAAAAGACATAGCACACATTAGCAGAAATAGCAGAATAGTTTAAAATTTGAACGGTGAAAATCGGCTGAAAATTGTGGAAGTAGTTAAGTGCCAAAAAGTGTACGGAAGTCCCAAGAGGAACTCAATAGTGTGGATGCCTCCAGCATCCACACAACTAGAAAAATTTGCATTTCCTGCGAAAATGCAGTGTGGATGCTGGAACGCTGAAGCCGTGTGCTGAAACTAGCTGAAAAAGCTAAAAAGTTGTAGAAGTTGTAAAAACTTTGCAGAAGCAAAGGAACTTTGCTCAAATGTAGTAACTTAGCAGAACTGCAATATCTTAGAGGAAACATAATACTTGGCAGAAATACAATAGCATAGCAGAACTTAGCAGAAATATTTTAACTTACCAGAAACATGATAACTTCTCAAAAATACAAGAATTTAGGAGAAATAGTATAAGATAACAGAAAGAATATATTTAGCCAAACAATCTTAAACATTACAGAAATACTATGATTTAGAAAAACAGTACAACATAGCAGAAATGCTGTGATTTACCAGAGACACTGTAATATACTATGAATATTATAATTTTATATAAATACTATGTTTTAACAAAAATATTCCAGTTTAGCACAAATATTATAATATAGCAGAAACACTATTCTATAGCAGAAATGCTATATTTAGAAAGAAAAATATAATATAGTAGAAATACTATGATTTAGCAGAAATGCTCTATTTAGCACAAATCTTATAAAATAGCAGAAATAGTATGATTTAGCAGAAAAGCTGTATTTAGCACAAATCTCATAAAATAGCAGAAAAAGTATGATTTAGCAGAAATGCTGTATTTAGCACAAATCTCATAAAAAAGCAGAAATAGTACGATTTAGCAGAAATGCATAATTTCGCACAAATCTCATAAAAAAGCAGAAAAAGTATGATTTAGCAGAAATGCTCTATTTAGCACAAACCTCATAAAAAATCAGAAATAGTATGATATAGCAGAAATGCTGTATTTAGCACAAATGCTGAAAAGCAGCAGCAATGCTATGACTTAGCACAATAGTAATAACTTAAATAGAAAAATTGGAAAAGCAAAATGGACAGCTGAAAAAATCCTGAACATGCTAAGGGTCCCTTAAATGTAATTGTGAAACGAAAAATAATCAGCAAAAAAAGTATAACAGTCACACAATCACAAATATGTACACATATGGAAACACACATGCACAGAGAGACACACACAGGATCAAATTCAGTCAACCAGTTTAAATATATTGAATTTAAATCATACAATAAGATGCTGCCATAAAAAGTCTCTCTCTCTCTCTCTCTCTCTCTGTGTGTCACACACACACACACACACACACACACACACACACACAGGGAGAGAAAATCAAGTTTCTAGGTCAGTCAAGCAGCCTGGGAGCTGCTAAATTTGAATCCACCAATCAGAGAGGCTGTGCACTTTTCCCGCCAAAACAGGTGCACCTCTTTTTACACACACGCAGCACAGAGACAGGATTTGTGCAGTCTATTTCTCATAGTCAGGACTCCCCTCAAACAAACAGCCATAAATTCCTAACCGTAGGGGCTAAAACAGTCATTCTTACACCGTTTTGTTCAGAAGACATGGGGGAATCTTGAAATGTTGACCATTTAAAATACAAATATGAAATATTAAAGATATATGACATAGATGATTGGTTGGCTTAGAAGCCATGAATGCCCCAATATGCAAATTTGAATGTGCCAGGGCTCAGATATGATTGGTTGTCTTAGAAGCCATGAAGGCCCCAATATGCAAATTTGAATGTGCCAGGGCTCAGATATGATTGGTTGTCTTAGAAGCCATGAAGGCCCCAATATGCAAATTTGAATGTGCCAGGGCTCAGATATGATTGGCTGGCTGGGAAGCCGTCCAGGTCCTGATAGGTAAGTTTGAATATTACAGTCCTTACAGAGGACTGACTCCCTGGGGACCTGGCAGAAATATATAGAAATACAATGATTACCCAGAAATACTGCATTTAATAGAAATACTATGTTTTAGCACAAATCCTATAAAATAGCAGATATAGTATGATTTAGCAGAAATGCTGTATTTAGCACAAATACTGTAAATCAGCAGAAATGCTATGACTTAGCACAATAGTAATAAGTTAAATACAAAAACTGGAAAAGCAAAATGGACAGCTGAACAAATGCTGAACATGCTAAGGGTCCCTCAAATGTAATTGTTAAATGAAACAAAATCTGTAAAAAAGGTATAACAGTAATACAATCACAAAGATGGACAAATATAGAAACACACAAGCACAGACAGACACACACAGGATCAAATTCAGTCAACCAGTCTAAATATATTGAATTAAAATCATACATTAAGATGCTGCCATAAAAAGGCTCTCTCTCTCTCTGTGTGTCACACACACACACACACACACACACACACACACACACATACACACACACACACACACAGGGAGAGAAAACCAAGTTTCTAGGTCAGTCAAGCAGCCTGGGAGCTGCTAAATTTGAATCCACCAATCAGAGAGGCTGTGCACTTTTCCGCCAAAACAGGTGCACCTCTTTTTACACACACGCAGCACAGAGACAGGATTTGTGCTGTCTACTTTTCATAGTCAGGATTCCCCTCAAACAAACAGCCATAAATTCCTAACCGTAGGGGCTAAAACAGTCATTCTTACTGTCATGATCCTGGGTCCTTTTGACCCAGCGTTTTGTGTTTTCTATTATTGTGATTTTGGTTCTGTCCTTCCTCTGTATAGTGTTTATTCAGTTCTGCCCATGTGTTCCTGTGTTTAGTCCGCGTTTCTTAGTCTGTGTCCTTGCTTGTGTAGTTCCTGTTTTATTGTGAAGGTCTGTGTCTGACGTCAGTGTGTTCAGTTTACTTTCCCCTGTCTCGTCAGGTCGGATTACTCCCAGCTGTGCCCTCCTTTTGTGTCTCATTCCCTCGTTATCCTTCTGTGTATTTAAACCTCGTGTCTGCCTCTGTTAGTTGCTGTTTCGTCTGTGTTGTTCCCCTAGATGTCCCTGCGTCTCTCCATATGTGTTTCCTCGGACCTCCCTGCATCTTCGTTTCTGGTTTGCTTAGTTAGTTTTCCCAGTTTAGGTTACCTGTTAGTGTCACTCGCCATTTCTGTTTATTTGCCTTTCTGTTAATAAATTCTTACCTGCACTTGAGCTGCTGCTGCCCGGTCCTAATTAACTTCCACACGGCTTGCACCGGCAAACCGTGACACTTACACCGTTTTGTTCAGAAGACATGGGGGAATCTTGAAATGTTGACCATTTAAAATACAAATATGAAATATTAAAGATATATGACATAGATGATTGGTTGTCTTAGAAGCCATGAATGCCCCAATATGCAAATTTGAATGTGCCAGGGCTCAGATATGATTGGTTGTCTTAGAAGCCATGAAGGCCCCAATATGCAAATTTGAATGTGCCAGGGCTCAGATATGATTGGCTGGCTGGGAAGCCGTCCAAGTCCTGATAGGTAAGTTTGAATATTACAGTCCTTACAGAGGACTGACTCCCTGGGGACCTGGCAGAAATATATAGAAATACTATGATTACCCAGAAATACTGCATTTAGTAGAAATACTATAAAAAGTAGAAATACTGTACTATGATTTGGTAGAAATACTATAATTAATCAAAAAATGCTATATTTGGCAGCAGAAATACTATATTTTGCACAAATCTTATAAAATAGCAGAAATAGCAGAAATGCTGTATTTAGCACAAATCTCATAAAAAAGCAGTAATAGTATGATTTAGCAGAAATGCTCTATTTAGCACAAATGCTGAAAAGCAGCAGAAATGCTATGACTTAGGACAATAGTGATAACTTAAATAGAAAAATTGGAAAAGCAAAATGGATAGCTGAACAAATGCTGAACATGCTGAGGGTCCCTCAAATGTAATTGTTAAATGAAAAAAAATCTGCAGGAAAAAGTATAACAGTCACACAATCACAAAGATGGACAGATATAGAAACACACAAGCACAGAGAGACACACACAGGATCAAATTCAGTCAACCAGTCTAAATATATTGAATTAAAATCATACAATAAGATCCTCCCATAAAAAGGCTCTCTCTCTCTCTCTCTCTCTGTGTCACACACACACACACACACACACACACACACACACACACACACACACACACACACACACACACACACAGGGAGAGAAAATCAAGTTTCTAGGTCAGTCCAGCAGCCTGGGAGCTGCTAAATTTGAATCCACCAATCAGAGAGGCTCTGTGCTTCTTCCCGCCAAAACAGGTGCACCTCTTTTTACACACACGCAGCACAGAGACAGGATTTCTGCAGTCTATTTCTCATAGTCAGGACTCCCCTCAAACAAATGGCCATTATTTCCTAACCGTAGGGGCTAGAACAGTCATTCTTACACCGTTTTGTTCAGAAGAGATGGGGGAATCTTACAGTGTTGACAATTTATCATTAAAATATGAATTATTAAAGATATTTGACTTGTAATGCACCATAACTGAGTAGAGGTGAAGAGAAAACTGCCCTGACTTGCCCTCGAACAAAGCTTTGTAACTCTAAATCTATTTGGAGTATCGATATCATTCTTTCACCGTAAGAGACAGCAGGCTTTGGTGAACAGTCATGGAAATTTTCAGGTCTCTGTGGAAATCCATCAAAAAGATATGACGAGAGAAAAAAGTGCCTCATTTCCAGAGTTTGAAATCTGAAGAAATCTGAGCGAGGGACGAATTTCCTACCCTCAAACAAACCCAATTCATGGCCAAATGGTAATAGATAAGAAAAAAATTCTTGAATTGTGAGCGTCAGGAGTGTCTGAAGATATACTGGGACAAGCCTCATGTTTTAACTTCGCTTCGTTAGGGAGATATGACGATTCGAAAATGCCTCTCATTACAGAAATCAAGCTGTGATTTTGAACAAACTCTCCATTGACTTTGTATGGAGACTTTTCCGACCTTGTGTTGGTCTAAAGAGATTTGGCAAAATTCTATAAATCCCACAACAATGACAGTGCCATTTTCTGAAAGGCAGCAAAAATACCTACGTTTTGATGTATAATTTGTGGAAGTTGAGTGAAAATTGAGCAAGTAGCAAGAAGTTGTTCGGACATGAAGAGGAGACTGCAAAACTTACAGTGGCTCACTGAAAGCCAAGTGCATAGCAACCATAACAACGCATGTATTTTGTGAAAAATCACAAAAATTAAACTCAAAACTTAAAGAGGGATAAGATGAAAATGGTAACAGATATGAAAAAGCTGAATCATACAAGAAAAGCAGAAGAATTTGTGAACATTTTAAAGTTTGAATGGTTGTTCTAGGTGAAAGTATGAGGAAGTAGTTAAGTTTCAAAAACAAGCAGGTTTTTGCAGAATTGCGGAAGTTTCCCATTCATTTCAATGGGACAAATTAAAGGAAAAAAGTGTAATATTTTAAAAAGTATAATAGCAAAAAATACCAAAAGTCATAGCACACATTAGCAGAAATAGCAGAATAGTTTAAAATTTGAACGGTGAAAATCGGCTGAAAATTGTGGAAGTAGAAAAGTGCCGAAAAAAGTGCAAAAGTGGCAACTAGAATAATAACTAGAAAAATTTGCATTTCCTGCGAAAATGCAGTGTGGATGCTGTAACGCTGAAGCTGTCTGCTAAAAATAGCTGAAAAGTAGCAAAAAATTGTAATAACATTGCAGAAGCATAAGAACTTAGCAAAAATGTTAATTTCTTGGCAGAAATACAATAACAAAGCAGAACTTAGCAGAAATATTGTAACTTAGCAGAAACATGATAACTTCTCACAAATACAGGAATTTAGCAAACATGGTACAAGATTACAGATACTTTTTTTAAACAGAAATACCTAAACATTGCAGAAATACTGTGATTTAGGACAAATATTACAACATAGCAGAAATGCTGTGATTCAGCAAATATACTATGCTATGGCACAAATAGAATGAAAATGCTCAAATACTATGATTTTGCTCAAATACTATGATCATGCAATAATACTAATATTTGGCAGGAATACTATGCTTTGGCAGTAATACTATGATTTGGTAGAAATACTGTAATTACACAGAAATACTATATTTATCTCAAATCCTATAAAATAGTAGAAATAGTATGATTTAGCAGAAATACTGTATTTAGCACAAATACCGAAAAGTAGCAGAAATACTATAATTTAGCATAATAGTAATAACTTACACAATTACAAATATGGACACATATGGAAACACACATGCACAGAGACACACAGCAGCAGCAGCAGCAGCAGCAAGTGAACAAACAGGGGCTGTACATACAGTGTTTCCTGTATGTTTCTAGGTGGGTCAAAAAGCCTGGAGCTGCTAAATTTGAATCCACAAAATCAGAGAGGCTGTGTACTTTTTCCCGCCAAAACAGGTGCACTACATGCAGGAACACAGAGGGAGACTGGATTTTTGCAGTCTACTTCTCATAATGAGGACTTCCCTCAAACAAATGACCATAATTTCCTAACCGTAGGGGCTAGAGCGGTCATTCTTACAACGTTTTGTTCAGAAGAGATGGGGGAATCGTCAAGTGTTATCTATTTAAAATAAAAATATGAATTTTTAGAGATATATGACATAGACGGAAAGGTTGGTTTACAAGCCATGTAGGCCCCAATATGCAAATTTGAATGTCTCAGCCCTCACACATGATTGGCTGGCTGGGAAACTGAGCAGGCCCTGATTTGTAAATTTGAATGTCTCAGACCTCAGATATGATTGGCTGGCTTAGAAGCCATGAAGGCCTCAAGTATGCAAATTTGTATGTCTCAGCCCTCAGATGTGATTGGCTGGCTGGGAAGCCATGCAGGCCCTGATATGTAAATTTAAATGTCTCAGTCCTCACAGAGGATTGGCTGCCTGGGGACCTGGCAGAAATATATAGAAATACTATGATTAAGCACAAATACGACATTTAGTAGAAATAATATATTTAGCAAAAATCTTATAAAATAGCAGAAATAGTATGATTTAGCAGAAATGCTGTATTTAGCACAAATCTCATAAAATAGCAGAAATAGTATGATTTAGCAGAAATGCTGTATTTAGCACAAATCTCATAAAATAGAAGAAATAGTATGATTTAGCAGAAATGCTGAAAAGCAGCAGAAATTCTATGACTTAGCACAATAGTAATAACAAAATGAACAGCTGAAAAAATCCTGAATATGATAAGGGTCCCTGAAATGTAATTGTTCAATGAAAAAAATCAGCAAAAAAAAGTATAACAGTCACACAATCACAAATATGTACACATATGGAAACACACATGCACAGAGAGACACACACAGGATCAAATTCAGTCAACCAGTTTAAATATATTGAATTTAAATCATACATTAAGATGCTCCCATAAAAACTCTCTCTCGCCCTCTCTTTCTCTCTCTCTCTGTTACACACACAGACACACAGACACACACACACACACAATCACAAATATGTACACATACGGAAACACATATGCACAGAGAGACACACACAGGACCAAATTCAGAGAGAAATCAAGTTTCAAGGTCAGTCAAGCAGCCTGGGAGCTGCTAAATTTGAATCCACCAATCAGAGAGGCTGTGTACTTTTTCCCGCCAAAACAGGTGCAGCCGTTTTTACACACGCTGCACAGAGAGGCATGATTTTTGCAGTGTATTTCTCATAGTGAGGATTCCCCTCAAACAAATGGCCATAATTTCCTAACCGTAGGGGCTAGAACGGTCATTCTTACACCGTTTTGTTCAGAAGAGATGGGGGAATCTTAATGTGTTGACAATTTAGCATTAAAATATGAATTATTAAAGATATTTGACTTCTAATGCACCATAACTGAGTAGAGGCAAAGCGAAAACTGCCTTGACTTGCCCTCAAACAACGCTTTCTAACTCAAAATCTATTTGGAGTATCGATATCATTCTTTCACCGTAAGAGACAGCA
Organism: Pelmatolapia mariae; assembly: GCF_036321145.2. Taxonomy (NCBI): domain Eukaryota; kingdom Metazoa; phylum Chordata; class Actinopteri; order Cichliformes; family Cichlidae; genus Pelmatolapia; species Pelmatolapia mariae. Next base: position 60,388,798 of record NC_086229.1, on the reverse strand, counting down.
GGCTTTGGTGAACAATCCTGGAAATTTTCAGGTCTCTGTGTAAATCCAAAAAAAAGATATGACGAGAGAAAAAAGTGCCTCATTTCCAGAGTTTGAAATCTGAAGAAATCTGAGCGAGGGACAAATTTCCTACCCTCAAACAAACCCAATTCATGGCCAAATGGTAATAGATGAGAAAAAAATTCTTGAATTGTGAGCGTCAGGAGTGTCTGAAGATATACTGGGACAAGCCTCATGTTTTAACTTCGCTTCGTTAAGGAGATATGACGATTCGAATATGCCTCTCATTACAGAAATCAAGCGGTGATTTTTAACAAACTCTCCATTGACTTTGTATGGAGACTTTTCCGACCTTGTGTTGGTCTGAGGAGATTTGCCAAAATTCTATAAATCCCACAACAATGATAGTGCCATTTTCTGAAAGCCAGCAAAAATACCTACGTTTTGATGTATAATTTGTGTGGGTTGAGTGAAAATTGAGCGAGTAGCAAGAAGTTGTTCGGACATGAAGAGAAGACTGCGAAACTTACAGTGGCTCACTGAAAGCCAAGTGCATAGCAACCATAACAACGCATGTATTTTGTGAAAAATCACAATTTTGCAAATGAAAACTTAAAAAGGGATAAGATGAAAATGGTAACAGATATGAAAAAGCTGAATCATACATGAATAGGCCAATAATTTGTGAATATTTTAAAGTTGGAATGGTTGTTCTAGGTGAAAGTATGAGGAAGTAGTTAAGTTTCAAAAACAAGCAAGTTTTAGCAGAATTTTGCAAGTTTCCCATTCATTTCAATAGGACAAAAAAAAGCATAAAAAGCTTAATATTTTAAAAAGTATAATAGCAAAAAATACCAAAAGTCATAGCACACATTAGCAGAAATAGCAGAATAGTTTAAAATTTGAACGGTGAAAATCGGCTGAAAATTGTGGAAGTAGTTAAGTGCCAAAAAACGTTCAAAAATTGGCAACTGGAATAATAAAGAATAAAGAGAAACAGGAACTCAATAGTGTGGATGCCAAAAGCATCCACACAACTAGAAAAATTTGCATTTCCTGCGAAAATGCAGTGTGGATGCTTTACAGCTGAAGCTGTCTGCTGAAACTAGCTGAAAAAGCTGAAAAGTTGCAGAAATTGTAAAAACTTTGCAGAAGCAAAGGAACTTTGCTAAAATGTAGTAACTTAGGAGAACTGTAATATCTTAGAGGAAACATAATACTTGGCAGAAATACAATAGCATAGCAGAACTTAGCAGAAATATTGTAACTTACCAGAAACACGATAACTTCTCAAAAATACAAGAAATTAGGAGAAATAGTATAAGATAACAGAAAGAATATATTTAGCCAAACATTCTTAAACATTACAGAAATACTATGATTTAGAAAAACAGTACAACAAAGCAGAAATGCAGTGATTTACCAGAGACACTGTAATATACTATGAATATTGAAATTTTGAATAAATACTATGTTTTAGCAAAAATACTCCAGTTTAGCACAAATATTGTAACATAGCAGAAATACTATTCTATAGCAGAAATGCTATATTTAGAAAGAAAAATATAATATAGTAGAAATACTATGATTTAGCAGAAATCTTACAATACAATACAAGGAACCAAATTCCTTGTATTTGTCTGCACATATACTTGGCCAATAAACACGATTCTGATTCTGATTCTGATTCTGATATAGCTTAATAACAATGATTTAGAACAGATACTATGATTGAGCAGAATAGTAATAACTTAAGTGAAAATATTGGAAAGGTAAAATGACAAGCTGAATAAAAAGGAACAAGGTTAAATTTGCTCAAAACTAATTTTTGTTCACCTGTGAAAAAAATAAAATAAAAATACATTTAGAAAAAAAAACAAATAAGAACAGCCAACAGATATACACAAAATCAAATATAGATACACAAATCACCAAATACACAGAAAATCAAATATGGGTACACAAATGTACAGAGAGAGACACACACACAGGGTCTATGCCAGTCAACCAGTCTGAATATATTATATTTTTATCCAACAATGAGATGCTGCCCTAAAAAGGGTCTTTGTGTGTGTGTGTGTGTCTTTCTTTCTCTCTCTCTCTCTCACTCACTCACACACTCACACACACACACACACACACACACACACACACACACACACACACACACACACACCAGCAGCAGCAGCAGCAGCATCAGCAAGTGAACAGGGGCTGTTAACAGCATGTTTCTAGGTCAGTCAAACAGCTGTGAGCTTCTTAATTTGAATCCACCAATCAGAGAGGCTGTGTATTTTTCCCGCCAAAACTGGTGCACTAAGTGCAGGCTCTTACAGCACAGAGAGAGACAGGATTTTTGCAGTCTATTTCTCATAGTGAGGACTCCCCTCAAACAAACAGCCATAAATTCCTAACCGTAGGGGCTAAAATGGTCATTCTTAGACCGTTTTGTTCAGAAGACATGGGAGAATCTTGAAATGTTGACCATTTAAAATAAAAATATGAAATATCATAGATATATGACATAGATGATTGGTTATCTAAGAAGCCACGAGGGCCCCAATATGCAAATTTGAATGTGCAAGCCCTCAGACATGATTGGTTGTCTTAGAAGCCATATAAAAAGCAGTAAAACTGTACTATGATTTGGTAGAAAAACTATAATTAATCAAAAATACTATATTTGGGAGAAATTGTATTTATTAGCAGAAACATTACATGTAGCAAAAATCTTATGAAATAGCAGAAATAGTATGATTTAGCAGAAATGCTGTATTTAGCACAAATACTGAAAAGCAGCAGAAATGCTATGACTTAGCACAATAGTAATAACTTAAATAGAAAAATTGGAAAAGCAAAATGGACAGCTGAAAAAATGCTGAACATGCTAAGGGTCCCTCAAATGTAATTGTTAAATGAAAAAAAAATCAGTAAAAAAAAGTATAACAGTCACACAATCACAAAGATGGACACATATAGAAACACACAAGCACAGAGAGACACACACAGGACCAAATTCAGTCAACCAGTCTAAATATATTGAATTTAAATCATACAGTAAGATGCTCCCATAAAAAGGCTCTCTCTCTCTCTCTCTCACACACACACACACACACACACACACACACACACACACACACACACACACACACACACACACACACAGGGAGAGACAAGCAAGACTCTAGGTCAGTCAAGCAGCCTAGGAGCTGCTTAATTTGAATTCACCAATCAGAGAGGCTGTGTGCTTTTTCCCGCCAAAACTGGTGCACCAAGTGCAGGCTTTTACACACACAGACACAGAGAGAGACAGGATTTCTGCAGTGTATTTGTCATAGTGAGCATTCCCCTCAAACAAATGGCCATAATTTCCTAACCGTAGGGGCTAGAACGGTCATTCTTACACCGTTTTGTTCAGAAGAGATGGGGGAATCTTAAAGTGTTGACGATTTATCATTAAAATATGAATTATTAAAGATATTTGACTTGTAATGCACCATAACTGAGTAGAGGCGAAGCAAAAACTGCCTTGACCTGCCCTCAAACAACGCTTTCTAACTCTAAATCTATTTGGAGTATCGATATCATTCTTTCACCGTAAGAGACAGCAGGCTTTGGTGAACAGTCATGGAAATTTTCAGGTCTCTGTGGAAATCCAACAAAAAGTTATGACGAGAGAAAAAAGTGGTTCATTTCCAGAGTTTGAAATCTGAAGAAATCTGAGCGAGGGACAAATTTCCTACCCTCAAACAAACCCAATTCATGGCCAAATGGTAATATTTGAGAAAAAAATTCTTGAATTGTGAGCGTCAGGAGTGTCTAAAGATATACTGGGACAAGCCTCATGTTTTAACTTCGCTTCGTTAGGGAGATATGACGATTCGAATATGCCTCTCATGACAGAAATCAAGCTGTGATTTTGAACAAACTCTCCATTGACTTTGTATGGAGACTTTTCCGACCTTGTGTTGGTCTGAGGAGATTTGGCAAAATTCTATAAATCCCACAACAATGACAGTGACATTTTCTGAAAGCCAGCAAAAATACCTACGTTTTGATGTATAATTTGTGGGGGTTGAGTGAAAATTGAGCAAGTAGCAAGAAGTTGTTCGGACATGAAGAGAAGACTGCAAAACTTACAGTGGCTCACTGAAAGCCAAGTGCATAGCAACCATAACAACGCATGTATTTTGTGAAAAATCACAAAAATGAAACTCAAAACTTAAAGAGGGATAAGATGAAAATGGTAACAGATATGAAAAAGCTGAATCATACAACAATAGCAGAAAAATTTGTGAACATTTTAAAGTTTGAATGGTTGTTCTAGGTGAAAGTATGAGGAAGTAGTTAAGTTTCAAAAACAAGCAAATTTTAGCAGAATTGCGGAAGTTTCCCATTCATTTCAATGGGACAAATTAAAGGAAAAAAGTGTAATATTTTAAAAAGTATAATAGCATAAAATACCAAAAGTCATAGCCATCATTAGCAGAAATAGCAGAATAGTTTAAAATTTGAACGGTGAAAATCGGCTGAAAATTGTGGAAGTAGAAAAGTGCCAAAAAACGTACAAAAAGTGGCAACTAGAATAAAGTATAAAGAATAAAGAGAAACAGGAACTCAATAGTGTGGATGCATAAAGCATCCACACAATAAAGTAGAATAAAGAATAAAGAGAAACAGGAAAACAATAGTGTGGATGCATAAAGCATCCACACAATAATAATAAAGTATAAAGAACTAGAAAAAATTGCATTTCCTGCGAAAATGCTGTGTGGATGCCGGAACGCTGAAGCTGTCTGCTGAAAATTAGTGAAAAAGATGAAAAGCTGCAAAAATTGTATGGCAGTATCGAAACTGAAAAGTTATGCTGAAAACAAGTTAAAAAATACAGAAACTTTTGCTGAAAAGAGGTGAAAAGGCAAAGATTCTGCTTCAAAGGGGTACAGAAGTTCAAATTTGTACTGAAAAGAGGTGAAAGGGCTTCCTCTGAAATGAGCAGAAGATACTGAGATTTGTATTGATAAGAGGTGAAAGGCTGAAAATTCTGCTTAAAATAGGTGAATCAGCAGAATTTCTACTGAAAAGAGGTAAAGAAGTAGTTGCACTGAAAACAGGTGAATCAGCAGAATGTCTGTAAAAAAGAGATTTCTGTTGAAAACACCTGAAAAAGCTGGGATTTGTGCTGAAAAGGGGTGAAAAAACTCACAATTCTGCTGAAATGGGGTGAAGAAGAGGTGTTGGGCTGTTGAGAAGAGTTAAATAAGTTGAACTGACAAATCCGATGATATGGCACAAATACTATGATTGGGTACAAATACTATAATTTGGCACAAATAATATGATTTGGTTCAGATGCTATGATTTGAAACAAATACTATGATTTGGCAGAAATACTATTATTTAGTTGAAATACTATGATTTTCCAGAAATACTATGCCTTAGTAGTAATACTATAACATAACAGATATATGATGATTTTGCAGACATTCTGGTTTTACACAAATACTATAATGTGGCAGAAATACTATGTTTTAGCACAAATACTAGGATTTGCTATAAATACTATGATTTGGCACATGTATTGTATTCAGCAGATATACTATAACAAAATAGAGAGTCTACGACTTAGTAATAATACTATAACATAATAGATATATTATGATTTTGCAGACAGTCTATGTTTTTGCACAACTAGCACAATGTGGCAGAAATACTATGATTTGGGACAAGTACTATGATTTAGTACAAATACTCTTATTGGCAGAAATACTATGTTTCAGTACAAATACTACGATTTGGCAATAATACTGGGTTTTAGCACAACTACTGAGATTTGGGTGAAATACTATGATTTAGAAGAAATACTATGACTTCGTACAAATACAATGTTTTGGTTCTAATAATATGATTTGCAAAAAACACTATGATTTGGCACAAATACCATGATTTAGTACAAATACTACGATTTTGCTCAAATACTATGAAATTGCAGTAATACTATGATTTAGAAGGAATATTATGATTTGGTAGAAATACAATGCCTTATTAGTAATACTATAACATAACAGATATACTGTGATTTTGCAGATATAGTATGTTTTTGCACAAATACTACGATTTTGCTCAAATACTATGAAATTGCAGTAATACTATGATTTTGAAGGAATACTATGATTAGGTAGAAATACTATGCCTTAGTAGTAATACTATAACATAACAGATATACTGTGATTTTCCAAACATAGTATGTTTTTGCACAAATACTACAATTTTGCTCAAATACTATGAAATTGCAGTAATACTATGATTTTGAAGGAATACCATGTTTAGGTAGAAATACTATGCCTTAGTAGTAAAACTATAACATAACAGACATGCTGTGATTTTGCAGACATAGTATGTTTTTGCACGAATACTACGATTTCGCTCAAATACTATGAAATTGCAGTAATACTATGATTTTGAAGGAACACTATGATTTGGTAGAAATACTATGCCTTAGTAGTAATACTATAACATAACAGATATACTGTGATTTTGCAGACATAGTATGTTTTTGCACGAATACTACGGTTTTGCTCAAATACTATGAAATTGCAGTAATACTATGATTTTGAAGGAATACTATGATTTGGTAGAAATACCATACCTTAGTAGTAATACTATAACATAACAGATATACTGTGATTTTGCAGACATAGTATGTTTTTGCACAAATTCTACGGTTTCGCTCAAATACTATGAAATTGCAGTAATACTATGATATTGAAGGAACACTATGATTTGGTAGAAATACTATGCCTTAGTAGTAATACTATAACATAACAGATATACTGTGATTTTGCAGACATAGTATGTTTTTGCACAAATTCTACGGTTTCGCTCAAATACTATGAAATTGCAGTAATACTATGATATTGAAGGAATACTATGATTTGGTAGAAATACTATGCCTTAGTAGTAATACTATAACATAACAGATATACTGTGATTTTGCAGACATATGTTTTTGCACAAATACTACAATTTGGCAGAAATACTATGTTTGGGCACAAATACTATGATTTGCTATAAATACTATGATTTGGCACATATACTATAATCAGCAGATATACTATAACATAACAGAAATTCTACGACCTAGTAGTAATACTATAACATAACAGAAATTTTAATTGGGCACAAATACTCTAATTTGGCACAAATACCATGATTTGGCAAAAAAATACCATGATTTGGCAGAAATACAATGATTGGGTACAAATATTATGATTTGGCACAAGTACTATGGCTTAGTACAAATACTATGATTTGGCACTAATACTATGATTTAGCAGAAACACTATGTTTTAACATAAATAATATCTTTTGATATAAATTTCTGCTAAAAGGTACTATTTCTGCTTTTAGCAGAAATACTGTAATTTTGCATAAATATTATGATTTGGGATAAATACTATGATTTGCTATAAATACTATGATTTGGCACATATACTATAATCAGCAGATATACTATAACATAACAGAAATTCTACGATTTAGTAGTAATACTATAACATAACAGAAATTTTAATTGGGCACAAATAACATGATTTGGCAAAAATACCATGATTTGGCAAAAAAATACCATGATTTGGCAAAAAAATAACATGATTTGGCAAAAATACCATGATTTGGCAAAAAAATACCATGATTTGGCACAAATACAATGATATGGCAGAAATACTATGATTGGGTACAAATACTATGATTTGGCACAAGTACTATGACTTAGTACAAATACTATGATTTGGCACAAATACTATGATTTGGCACAAATACGATGATATGGCAGAAATACTATGATTAGGTACAAATGCTATGATTTGGCACAAGTACTATGACTTAATACAAATACTATGATTTGGCAAAAAAAATACCATGATTTGGCACAAATACGATGATATGGCAGAAATACTATGATTGGGTACAAATACTATGATTTGGCACAAGTACTATGACTTAGTACAAATACTATGATTTGGCACAAATAGTATGATTTAGCAGAAATACTATGTTTTAACATAAATAATATCTTTTGACAGAAATTTCTGCTAAAAGGTACTATTTCAGATTTTTAGCAGAAATACTGTAATTTTGGATAAATACTATAATTTGAGATAAATACTATGATTTGGCAGATATACTATATTCAGCACATATACTATAACATAACAGACATTCCCCCACTTAGTAGTAATCTCATAACATGAAATAAATATTATTGGTTTAGCCCCAAAACCATGATTTGGCACAAATACCATGATTTTTCAAAAATACTATGATTTAGCAGAAATACTGTGATTGAGCAGAAGTACTAAGATGTAGTAGAAGTACTTTGATTTAGCACAAATACTATTATGGAGGAGTAATACTTTAACATGGGAGAAATATTGATACACACACACACATACACAGAGAGCAAAGGGAACAGTGGCTGTTAAGAGTCTGGGCTTGGTATATCTAGGTCAGCTAAATTGGCTGCACCTGCTGTAATCAGCACTTACACACACAGACACAGAGAGAGCTATGGGTTTTCTTCAGTGTATTTTCACATTCAGGATTCCCCTCGAACAAATGGCCATAATTTCCTAACCGTAGGGGATAGAACGCTCATTCTGACACCGTTTTGTTCAGAAGAGATGGGGGAATCAGCAGGTTTTCTTAATTCAGAGATAAAATATAAATTATTGAAGATATATGACTTGTAATACACTGTAACTGAGTAGAGGCAAAGCAAAACTGCCTTGACTTGCCCTCAAACAACGTTTTGTAACTCTAAATCTATATGGAGCATCAAAATGATTCTTTCACCGTAAGAAACAGCAGGCTTTGGTGAACAGTCATGGAAATTGTCAGGTCTCTGTTGAAATCCATCAAAAAGATATGACGAGAGAAAAAAGTGCCTCATTTCCAGAGTTTGAAATCTGAAGAAATCTGAGCGAGGTACAAATTTCCTACCCTCAAACAAGTGTAATTCATGGCCAAACGGTAATAGGTGAGGAAAAAATTCTTGAATTGTGAGCATCAGGGATGTCTGAAGATATATTGGCACAAGCGTCATGTCTAAACTTTGTTTCGTTAAGGAGATATGACGATTTGAAAATGCCTCTCATTAGAGAATTCCAGCGCTGATTTTGAAGAAACTCTCCATTGAGTTTCTATGGAGAGTTTTCAAACTTCATGTTACTCTGAGGAGATTTGCAAAAAAGGTATAAGTCTCACAACAATGATAGTGACATATTATGAAAGCCAGCAAAAATACCTACGTTTTGATGTATAATTTGTGGGGGTTGAGTGGAAATTGAGCGAGTAGCAAGAAGTTGTTCAGACATGAAGAGAAAATTCAGAAAGGACAAGTGCACACGCTGAGTTAATTGCATAGCAACCATAACAACGCATGTATTTTCTGAAAAATCACAATTTTGCAACTGAAAACTTAAAGAGGTATAAGATTAAAACGGTAGAAGATCTGAAAAAGCTGAATCATACAGAAATAGCCCAATAATCTGAGAACATTTTAAAGTTTGAATGGAGTTTCTAGGTGAAAGTATGAGGAAGTAGTTAAGTTTCAAAAACAAGCAAGTTTTAGCAGACTTGTGGAAGTTTTCCATTCATTTCAATGGGACAAATTAAAGGAAAAAAGTGTAATATTTTAAAAAGTATAATAGTAATAAACACCAAAAGTCATAGCACCCATAAGCAGAAAGAGCAGAACAGTATAGAGTTTGAACGGAGAAAATCGGCTGAAAACTGAGGGAGTAGTTAAAGGCCAAAAAGTGTACGGAAGCAACTTGAAAAAGAACTAGAAAAAATTGCATTTCCTGCGAAAATGCTGTGTGGATGCCTTAACGCCGAAGCTGTCTGCTGAAAATAGCTGAAAAAGATGAAAAGTTGCAAAAAAGAAAAAAAAAATTGTATGGTGGTGAAGAACTGAAAATTCTGCTGAAAACAGGTGAAGAAGCACAAATTTTTTGCTGAAAAGTGGTGAAAAGCCAAATGTTCTACTGAAAAGGGGTAAAGACGGAGAAATTTTTGCTGAAAAGTGGTAAAAAGAAATTTTACCATGAGCAGGACTCGAACCTGGCCTTCCTGGCCTCAAGGCAGCTACTCATCTCACTGACCCAAACTCATTCTCTCAAGGAAGAGGTGGATAGACTGACAATTCTGCTCAAATGAGCAGAAGCTGCTGAGAATTGTGCTGATAAGAGGCGAAAAGGATGAAAATTTTGCAGAAAAGAGGTGAATCAGCAGAATTTCTGCAGAAAAGAGGCAAAGAAGCAGAACGTTGCGCTGAAAAGAGGTGAATCAGCAGAGTTTCTGCTGAAAAGAGGTTTTTTTTTCTGAAAACAGCCCAAAAAAGCTGGAATTTGTGCTGAAAAGGGGTGAAAAACATGAAAATTTTGCTGAAAAGGAGTGAAGAAGCTAAAGTATACCAAATCAAAGTATTTGTGCCAAACCATAGTATTTCTGCCATATTGTGGTATTTGTGCCACAAAAGTTACCACATTACAACATGAATACGGATTAAAGGTGAAAGAAACTGGCAACAAATTCCTCCACTACAAACCAGTCTGATACCACTTCTTTGCAGTGTTCACGTTTACTAAGGCACTACCCAAAAGGCGCCACAAGAGGGCACTCCAACACAAGAGATGACCTATGTACACTGATGCACTTAGTAACAGTCAGCCTCCTACTTAGCCACTACATAATACAGCGATATTACAGTGTACAAATTCACATAAATTTGTAGGGGGAACAAACAAAGCAGGAACAAGCCCAAAACAATAAAATAACTGGGCTGCCATAGCTATCGCTAACTAGCACATACGCTAAAGGTAACTAAAACCAATACACACAAGTAGCAGGGTAAACATCTTAAGCATGAAACATTAACTCACGTTTATGTGACACACCATCCCCAACAAATACAGGATGGGCTATTTGCTCCCCTTCCCAGCAGCTCTCTCCTCAATCGTTAGCCCAGGAACGAAGGAAGACCATCTAGATCAAAAGTCCCATGAATTCCCTCACTGCTCAGAGGCTGCTGGGTAATGTAGCTCACAATAACACAGGTTTTTCTACAAGCACAAATACTATAACATAGCAGAAGTACTGTGATTTTGTTGAAATACTATGCTTTAGGACAAATACTATGATTTGGCAGAAATACTATGTTTTAGGACATATACTATGATTTGGCTCAAATACTATGATATAGCAGCAATACTATGTTTTGGCACAAATACTATAATTGAGTGCAAGTAATTTAAGATAACAGAAATACTACGATTTAGCAGAAATACAATGTTTTTGCAGAAACACTAATTTCACTCAAATACTTTGAAATAGCCGTAATACTATGATTTGGCAGAACATAACAGAAATTCTACGACTTAGTAGTAATACTATAACATAACAGAAATATTCATTGGGCACAAATACTATAATTTGGCACAAGTACCATGTTTTGACAAAATCCCATAATTTGGCACAAATACTATGATGTGGCAGACACTATGATTTAGCAGAGATAATATGATTTGGCAGAAAAATACTAAACTTTGGCACAAATACTATAATTGAGTACTTTAAGATGAGAGAAATACTATGATTTAGCAGAAATACAATGTTTTTGCAGAAACACTGTAATTTCACTCAAATACTATGAAATAGCAGTAATACTATGATTTGGCAGAAATACTATGTTTCAGTACAAATACTATGACAAAGCAGAAATACTATGACTTAGAAGTAATACTATAACAAAAGGGATTCCTCAAAATACTATGAAATTGCAGTAATTCTATGATTTGGCAGAAATACTGTACTTTGTACAAATACAATGCTTTGGTACAAATAGTATATTTTGATTTGAATACTATGATTTGGCACGATTAGTATGATTTAGTACAAATACTATGAATTGGCAGAAATACTGTGACTTAGTAGTAATACTATAACATAACAGATATACTGTGATTTAGCAGACATAGTATGTTTTTGCACAAATACTACGATTTCACTCAAATACTGTGAAATTGCAGTAATACTATGATTTTGAAGGAATACTATGATTTGGTAGAAATACTATGCCTTAGTAGTAATACTATAACATAACAGATATACTATGATTTTGCAGACAGTCTATGTTTTTGCACAACTAGCACAATGTGGCAGAAATACTATGATTTGGCACAAGTACTATGATTTAGTAGAAATACTCTTATTGGCACAAATACTATGTTTCAGTACAAATACTATGATTTGGCAATAATACTGCGTTTCAGCACAACTACTGAGATTTGATTGAAATACTATGATTTAGAAGAAATACTATGACTTCGTACAAATACTACTATGTTTTGGTTCGAATACTATGATTTGCAAAAAATACTATGATTTGGCACAAGTACCATTATTTAGTACAAATACTACGAATTGGCAGAAATACTGTGACTTACTAGTAATACTTTAACATAACAGATATACTGTGATTTAGCAGACATAGTATGTTTTTGCACATATACTACGATTCTGCTCAGATACTATGAAATTGCAGTAATACTATGATTTTGAAGGAATACCATGATTAGGTAGAAATACTATGCCTTAGTAGTAATACTATGACATAACAGATATACTGTGATTTAACAGACAATATGTTTTTGCACGAATACTACGATTTCGCTCAAATACTATGAAATTGCAGTAATACTATGATTTTGAAGGAATACTTTGATTTGGTAGAAATACTATGCCTTAGTAGTAATACTATAACATAACAGATATACTGTGATTTAGCAGACATAGTATGTTTTTGCACAAATTCTACGATTTCACTCAAATACTGTGAAATTGCAGTAATACTATGATTTTGAAGGAATACTGTGATTTTGCAGACATAGTATGTTTTTGCACAAATACTACAATTTGTCAAGAAATACTATGTTTGGGCACAAATACTATGATTTGCTATAAATACTATGATTTGGCACATATACTATAATCAGCAGATATACTATAACATAACAGAAATTTTAATTGGGCACAAATAACATGATCTGGCACAAATACCATGATTTGGCAAAAAAATACCATGATTTGGCACAAATACAATGATATGGCAGAAATACTATGATTGGGTACAAATACTATGATTTGGCACAAGTAGTATGACTTAGTACAAATACTATGATTTGGCAGAAATACTATGATTTAGCAGAAATACTATGTTTTAACATAAATAATATCTTTTGACAGAAATTTCTGCTAAAAGGTACTATTTCTGCTTTTTAGCAGAAATACTGCAATTTTGCATAAATACTATGATTTGGGATAAATACTATGATTTGGCAGATATACTATATTCAGCACATATACTATAACATAACAGAAATACCTCCACCTACTAGTAATACTATAACATATCAGAATTGTCATGATTTGACACAAAAACCATGATTTGGCACAAATACCATGATTTGGCAAAAATGCTATGATTACCCAGAATTACTATGATTGAGCAGAAGTACTAAGATGTAGTAGAAGTACTTTGATTTAGCACAAATACTATTATGGAGGAGTAATACTTTAACATGGGAGAAATATTGATACACACACACACATACACAGAGCCTGAGCAGTGGCTGTTAAGAGTCTGGACTTGGTATATCTAGGTCAGCTAAATTAGCTGCACCTGCTGTAATCAGCACTTACACACACAGACAGAGAGAAGTATGAGTCTTCTTCAGTGTATTTCTCACATTCAGGACTCCCCTCGAACAAATGGCCATAATTTCCTAACCGTAGGGGCTAGAACGCTCATTCTGACACTGTTTTGTTCAGAAGAGATGGGGGAATCTGCAGGTCTTCATAATTCAGAGATAAAATATAAAGTATTGAAGATATATGACTTGTAATACACTGTAACTGAGTAGAGACAAAGCAAAACTGCCTTGACTTGCCCTCAAACAACGTTTTGTAACTCTAAATCTATATGGAGCATCAAAATCATTCTTTCACCGTACGAAACAGCAGGCTTTGGTGAACAGTCATGGAAATTTTCAGGTCTCTGTGGAAATCCATCAAAAAGATTTGACGAGAGAAAAAAGTGCCGCATTTCCAGAGTTTGAAATCTGAACAGATCTGAGCGAATGATGAATTTCCTACCCTCAAACAAGTGTAACTCATCTCAGAACGGTAATAGGTGAGAAATAACTTCTTGAATTGTGAGCATCAGGAGTGTCTGAAGATATATTTGCACAAGCCTCATGTCTCAACTTTGTTTCGTTAAGGAGATATGACGATTTGAAAATGCCTCTCATTACAGAAATCCAGCGCTGATTTTGAACAAACTCTCCATTGACTCTCTAAGGAGACTTTACAGACTTTGTGTTGCTCTGAGGAGATTTGCCAAAATTCTGTAACACCCACAACAATAACAGTGACAATTTCTGAAAGCCAGCAAAAATACCTACGTTTTGATGTATAATTTGTGGGGGTTGAGTGGAAATTGAGCGAGTAGCAAGAAGTTGTTCAGACATGAAGAGAAAATTCAGAAAGGACAAGTGCACACTCTGAGTTAATTGCATAGCAACCATAACAACGCATGTATTTTCTGAAAAATCACAATTTTGCAACTAAAAACTTAAAGAGGTATAAAATTAAAACGGTAGAAGATCTGAAAAAGCTGAATCATACAGGAATAGCCCAATAATCTGAGAACATTTTAAAGTTTGAATGGAGTTTCTAGGTGAAAGTATGAGGAAGTAGTTAAGTTTCAAAAACAAGCAAGTTTTAGCAGAATTTCTGAAGAATTTTAGAACTTTCCCATTCATTCCAATGGGACAAAAAATTGCATAAAAAGCTTAATATTTTAAAAAGTATAATAGTTAAAAGTACAAAAAGATATAGCACAAATGAGCACAAATAGCTGAATATTGTGAAATTTGAACTGAGATAATAGCACAAAAACTGCGGAAGTAGTTAAGCGGCGAAGAACGGAGCAACTTGAAGAATAAAGTATAAAGAATAAAGAGAAACAGGAACTCAATAGTGTGGAAGCCCTTTTAGGGCATCCACACAACTAGAAAAATTTGCATTTCCTGCGAAAATGCTGTGTGGATGCCTTAACGCTGAAGCTGTCTGCTGAAAAGCTGAAAAAGATGAAAAGTTGCAAAAAGTTGTATGGTGGTGGAAAAAAAAAAATGTCACCCTGATTCGAACCTGGCCCTCCTGAGCTCAAGACAGAGACTCATCTCACTGTGCCAAACTCACTGTCACAAAGAAAGAGATGGAGAGACTGACAAATATGGTGGAATGAGCAGAAGCTGCTGAGAATTGTGCTGATAAGAGGTGAAAAGGCTGAAAATTTTGCAGAAAAGAGGTGAAACAGCAGAATTTCTGCAGAAAAGAGGCAAAGAAGCAGAAACTTGCGCTGAAAAGAGATCAATCAGCAGAGTTTCTGCTGAAAAGAGTTTTTTTTCTGAAAACAGCCAAAAAAGCTGGAATTTGTGCTGAAAAGGGGTGAAAAAAATGAAACTTTTGCTGAAAAGGGGTGAAGAAGCTAAAGTATACCAAATCAAAGTATTTGTGCCAAAACATAGTGTTTCTGCCATATTGTGGTACTACTACATTACAACATGAATACGGATTAAAGATGAAAGAAACTGGCAACAAATTCCTCCACTACAAACCAGTCTGATACCACTACTTTGCAGTGTTCACGTTTACTAAGGCACTACCCAAAAGGCGCCACAAGAGGGCACTCCAACACAAGAGATGACCTATGTACACTGATGCACTTAGTAACAGTCAGCCTCCTACTTTGCCACTACGTAATACAGCGGAAATACAGTAGCAGAAATACAATGTTTTTGCAGAAACACTGTAATTTCACTCAAATACTATGAAATAGCAGTAATACTATGATTTGGCAGAAATAAATGGTAAATGGCCTGTATTTATATAGCGCTTTGCTAGTCCCTAAGGACCCCAAAGCGCTTTACATATCCAGACATCCACCCATTCACACACTGGTGATGGCAAGCTACATCGTAGCCACAGCCACCCTGGGGCGCACTGACAGAGGCGAGGCTGCCGAACACTGGCGCCACCGGGCCCTCTGACCACCACCAGTAGGCAAAAGGTGAAGTATCTTGCCCAAGGACACAACGACCAAGACTGTCCAAGCTGGGGCTCGAGCCGGCAACCTTCCGATTACAAGGCGAACTCCCAACTCTTGAGCCACGATCGCCCAAATAATATGTTTCAGTACAAATACTATGACAAAGCAGAAATACTATGACTTAGAAGTAATACTATAACAAAAGGGATTCCTCAAAATACTATGAAATTGCAATAATTCTATGATTTGGCAGAAATACTGTACATCGTACAAATAAAATGCTTTGGTAAAAATACTATATTTTGGTTTTAACTCTATGATTTGAAAAAGATGAAAGCATTGAAAAAGGTGAAAAGGATGAAAATTTTGCAGAAAAGAGAGGAATCAGCAGAATTTCTGCAGAAAAGAGGCAAAGAAGCAGAACGTTGCGCTGAAAAGAGATGAATCAGCTGAATTTCTGCAGAAAAGAGGCAAAGAAGCAGAACGTTGCGCTGAAAAGAGGTGAATGAGCAGAATTTCTGCTGAAAAGAGGCAGAATTTCTGCTGAAAAGAGGCAGAAGGTTCTGTATGTAGAAAAAGAAACACTGTTCAACCATGTGTGAAATAAATAAAGAAATGAAATGAAAGAACAACCTGATTCTGCTCAAATTCACCAATCAGAGCTACTGCCTCTGTCTGCTTCATTAGGCTGGGTACTTGTATGTATTTCGGTCTATATTAGAAAAGCTGGTAAAATTATAAAACTTTGCAGAATTGTGATAAATGATCAATATAAATGACAGGTCTGTGATAGTGTTTAAATTTGTAATGAAAAAAAAATTGTTGAAGCAAGGTGGGATTGAACCCACGACCTTTGAGGTGCAGAGCCGTGTCATTACTGATTGCGCCACCTGGCAAGGGGGCGGGCGGCTGAAAAACAAATAGATCAGCAATCAGAAATAGATCGCGGTGAGAGGCGAAAAGCGCCGTTTTTTGGAGTTACAAAACGTCGTGTAACTCAAAAACTAGGAGGGCTAGCAGCATAATTCTTGTACTGGGTGAATCAGCGGACTTTGGTGTATTTTGACTGCGATTTTCATAGCTCTTTGTACCTCCGTCGCGGAGATATGACGAGAGAAGAAACGGCTTCATTTTCAGAGTGTGAGAACTGATAGGACAGATTTCCACCCCTCAAACAAACGTAATTTATGGCTCAACGGTAAGATGAATGTAAAAACTGCTTCCACTGTGAGTGTCAGCAGTGTCTGAAGATATATTGGCACAAGCCTCATGTCCTAACTTTGCTTTGTTAAGGAGATATGGCGATTTCAAAATGCCTCCCGTTACAAAATTTCAGCTCTGAATTTCAAAACCTCCCCATAGACTTTGAATGGGAAGTAACCAGACTATGTGTCACTTTGAGGCAAATTGCGAAAAAATGGTAAATCTCACAATAAAGATAGTAACATTGTCTGAAAGCCAGCAAAAATACCTACGTTTTGATGTATAATTTGTGGAGGTTGAGTGGAAATTGAGCGAGTAGCAAGAAGTTGTTCAGACATGAAGAGAAAATTCAGAACAGACCAGCACACACTCTGAGTTAATTGCATAGCAACCATAGCAACGCATGTATTTTCTGAAAAATCACAATTTTGCAACTGAAAACTTAAAGAGGTATAAAATGAAAACCGTAGAAGATCTGAAAAAGCTGAATCACACAGGAATAGCCCAATAATCTGAGAACATTTTAAAATTTGAATGGAGTTTCTAGGTGAAAGTATGAGGAAGCAGTTAAGTTTCAAAACCAAGCAAGTTTTAGCAGAATTGTGGAGGTTTTCCATTCATTTCAATGGGACAAATTAAAGGAAAAAAGTGTAATATTTTAAAAAGTATAATAGTAATAAACACCAAAAGTCATAGCAGTCGTTAGCAGAAAGAGCAGAACAGTTTAGAGTTTGAACGGAGAAAATCGGCTGAAAACTGAGGGAGTAGTTAAGTGCCGAAAAACGTACGGAAGCAACTTTAAGAATACTAGAAAAATTTGCATTTCCTGCGAAAATGCTGTGTGGATGCCTTAACGCTGAAGCTGTCTGCTGAAAAGCTGAAAAAGATGAAAAGTTGCAAAAAGTTGTATGGTGGTGGAAAAAAAATAATTTGCCGTGAACAGGATTTGAACCTGGCCCTCCTAGTCTAAAGGTAGCTACTCATCTCACTGAACCAAACTCATTCACACGAAGAGGAGGTGGAGAGATTGACAATTCTGCTGAAATTAGCAGAAGCTGCTGAGAATTGTGCTGATAAGAGGTGAAAAGGCTGAAAATTTTGCAGAAAAGAGGTGAATCAGCAGAATTTCTGTAGAAAAGATGCAAAGACGCAGAAACTTGTGCTAAAAAGACGTGAATCAGCAGAGTTTTTTTTGCTGAAAACAGCCAAAAAACCTGGAATTTGTGCTGAAAAGGGGTGAAAAAAATGTAAACTTTGCTGAAAAAGGGTGAAGAAGCTAAAGTATACCAAATCAAAGTATTTGTGCCAAAACATAGTATTTCTGCCATATTGTGGTATTTGTGCTACAAAAGTTACTACATTACAACATGAATACGGATTAAAGATGAAATAAACTGGCAACAAATTCCTCCACTACAAACCAGTCTGATACCACTTCTTTGCATTGTTGACGTTTACTAAGGCACTACCCAAAAGGCGCCACAAGAGGGCACTCCAACACAAGAGATGACCTATGTACACTGATGCACTTAGTAACAGTAAGCCTCCTACTTTGCCACTACGTAATACAGCGGAAATCCAGTAGCAGAAATGCAATGTTTTGGCAGAAAAATTGTAATTTCACTCAAATACTATGAAATAGCAGTAATACTATGATTTGGCAGAAATACTATGTTTCAGTACAAATACTATGACAAAGCAGAAATACTATAACTTAGAAGTAATACTATAACAAAAGGGATTCCTCAAAATACTATGAAATTGCAGTAATTCTATGATTTGGCAGAAATACTGTACTCCGTACAAATACAATGCTTTGGTAAAAATACTATATTTTGATTTTAACTCTATGATTTGAAAAAGATGAAAGCATTGAAAAAGGTGAAAAGGCTGAAAGGAGCAGAAAAGAGATGAATCAGCAGAATTTCTGCAGAAAAGAGGCAAAGAAGCAGAACGTTGCGCTCAAAAGAGGTGAATGAGCAGAATTTCTGAAAAGGTGAAAAGGCTGAAAATTTTTCCGAGAAGAGGTGAATCAGCATAATTTCTGCAGAAAAGAGGTAAAGAAGCAGAAACTTGCGCTGAAAGGAGAGGAATCAGCAGAGTTTCTGCTGAAAAGAGGTTTTTTTTCTGAAAACAGCCAAAAAAGCTTGAATTTGTGCTGAAAAGGGGTGAAAAAATGAAGATTTTGCTGAAAAGGGGTGAAGAAGCTTAAGTATACCAAATCAAAGTATTTGTGCCAAAACATAGTGTTCCTGGCATATTGTGGTACTACTACATTACAACATGAATGAAGATGAAAGAAACTGGCAACAAATTCCTCCACTACAAACCAGTCTGATACCACTTTTTTGCAGTGTTAACGTTTACTAAGGCACTATCCAAAAGGTGCCACAAGAGGGCACTCCAACATAAGAGATGACCTATGAACACTGATGCACTTGGTAACAGTCAGCCTCCTACTTTGCCACTACGTAATACAGCGGAAATACAGTAGCAGAAATACAATGTTTTTGCAGAAACACTGTAATTTCACTCAAATACTATGAAATAGCAGTAATACTATGATTTGGCAGAAATACTATGTTTCAGTACAAATACTATGACAAAGCACAAATACTATGACTTAGAAGTAATACTATAACAAAAGGGATTCCTCAAAATACTATGAAATTGCAGTACTTCTATGATTTGGCAGAAATACTGTACTTCGTACAAATACAATGCTGTGGTAAAAATACTATATTTTGATTTTAACTCTATGATTTGAAAAAGATGAAAGCATTGAAAAAGGTGAAAAGGCTAAAAATGTTGCAGAAAAGAGATGAATCAGGAGAATTTCTGCAGAAAAGAGGCGAAGAAGCAGAACGTTGCGCTGAAAAGAGGTGAATGAGCAGAATTTCTGCTGAAAAGAGGCAGAATTTCTGCTGAAAAGAGGCAGAAGGTTCTGTATGTAGAAAAAGAAACACGATGAACCATGTGTGAAATAAATAAAGAAATGAAATGAAAGAACAACCTGATTCTGCTCAAATTCACCAATCAGAGTTACTGCCTCTGTCTGCTTCATTAGGCTGGGTACTTGTATGTACTTCGGTCCATATTAGAAAAGCTGCTAAAATGATAAAACTTTGCAGAATTGTAATAAATGATCAATATAAATGACAGGTCTGTGATAGTGTATAAATTTGTAGTGAAAAAACAAATGTTGACTAAGGTGGGATTGAACCGACGACCTTTGAGGTGCAGAGCCGTGTCATTACTGATTGCGCCACCTGGGAAGGGAGCGGGCGGCTGAAAAACATAGACATGAGCAGTCAGAAAATAGATCGCGGTGAGAGGCGAAAAGCGCCGTTTTTAGGAGTTACAAAACGTCGTGTAACTCAAAAACTAGGAGGGCTAGCAGAATAATTCTTGTACTGGGTGAATCAGCGGACTTTGGTGTATTTTGACTGCGATTTTCATAGCTCTTTGTACCTCCGTCGCGGAGATATGACGAGAGAAGAAACGGCTTCATTTTCAGAGTGTGAGAACTGAGAGGAGGACAGATTTCCACCCCTCAAACAAACGTAATTTATGGCTCAACGGTAAGACGAATGTAAAAACTGCTTCCACTGTGAGTGTCAGGAGTGTCTGAAGATATATTGGCACAAGCCTCATGTCCTAACTTTGTTTTGTTAAAGAGATGTGGCGATATGAAAATCCCTCTCATTAGAGAATTTCAGCTCTGAATTTAAAAACCTCCACATAGACTTTGAATGGGGATTTGTCACACCTTGTGTCACTTCGAGGCAAATTGCGAAAAAACGGTAAATCTCACAATAAAGATAGTAACATTGTCTGAAAGCCAGCAAAAATACCTACGTTTTGATGTATAATTTGTGGAGGTTGAGTGGAAATTGAGCGAGTAGCAAGAAGTTGTTCAGACATGAAGAGAAAATTCAGAACAGACCAGCACTCACTCTGAGTTAATTGCATAGCAACCATAGCAACGCATGTATTTTCTGAAAAATCACAATTTTGCAACTGAAAACTTAAAGAGGTATAAAATGAAAACGGTAGAAGATCTGAAAAAGCTGAATCACACAGGAATAGCCCAATAATCTGAGAACATTTTAAAATTTGAATGGAGTTTCTAGGTGAAAGTATGAGGAAGCAGTTAAGTTTCAAAACCAAGCAAGTTTTAGCAGAATTGTGGAGGTTTTCCATTCATTTCAATGGGACAAATTAAAGGAAAAAAGTGTAATATTTTAAAAAGTATAATAGTAATAAACACCAAAAGTCATAGCAGTCGTTAGCAGAAAGAGCAGAACAGTTTAGAGTTTGAACTGAGAAAATCGGCTGAAAACTGAGGGAGTAGTTAAGTGCCGAAAAACGTACGGAAGCAACTTTAAGAATATTAAAGAATAAAGAGAAACAGGAACTCAATAGTGTGGATGCCTTTGAAGGCATCCACACAACTAGAAAAATTTGCATTTCCTGAGAAAATGCAGTGTGGATGCTGGAACGCTGAAGCTGTCAGCTGAAACTAGCTGAAAAAGCTGAAAAGTTGCAGAAATTGTAAAAACTTTGCAGAAGCAAAGGAACTTTGCTAAAATGTAGTAAATTAGGAGAACTGTAATATCTTAGCGGAAACATAATACTTGGCAGAATTACAATAGCATAGCAGAACTTAGCAGAAATATTGTAACTTACCAGAAACACGATAACTTCTCAAAAATACAAGAATTTAGGAGAAATAGTATAAGATAACAGAAAGAATATATTTAGCCAAACATTCTTAAACATTACAGAAATACTATGATTTAGAAAAACAGTACAACATAGCAGAAATGCTGTGATTTACCAGAGACACTGTAATATACTATTAATATTGAAATTTTAAATAAATACTATGTTTTAGCAAAAATAGTCCAGTTTAGCACAAATATTATAACATAGCAGAAATACTATTCTATAGCAGAAATGCTATATTTAGAAAGAAAAAATATAATATATTAGAAATACTATGATTTAGCAGAAATCCTACAATATAGCTTAATAACAATGATGTAGAACAGATACTATGATTGAGCAGAATAGTAATAACTTAAGGGAAAATATTGGAAAGGTAAAATGACAAGCTGAATAAAAAGGAACATGGTTAAGTTCGCTCAAAACTAATTTATGTTCACCTGTGAAAAAAATAAAATAAAAATACATTTAGAAAAAAAAACAAATAAGAACAGCCAACAGATATACACAAAATCAAATATAGATACACAAATCACCAAATACACAGAAAATCAAATATGGGTACACAAATGTACAGAGAGAGAGACACACACAGGGTCTATGCCAGTCAACCAGTCTGAATATATTATATTTTTATCCAACAATGAGATGCTGCCCTAAAAAGGGTCTTTGTGTGTGTGTCTTTCTTTCTCTCTCTCTCTCTCTCTCACTCACACACACACACACACACACACACACACACACACACACACACACACACACACACACACAAACACACACACACACACACACACACACACACACGCACACACACAGGGAGAGAGAAGCAAGTTTCAAGGTCAGTCAAGCAGCCTGGGAGCTGCTGAATTTGAATCCACCAATCAGAGAGGCTGTGTACTTTTTCCTGCCAAAACAGGTGCACGCATCACAGAGAGACACAGGATTTTTGCAGTCTATTTCTCATATTGAGGATTCCCCTCCAACAAATGGCCATAATTACCTAACCTTAGGGGCTAGAGCAGTCGTTCTTAGACCATTTTGTTCAGAAGAGATGGGGGAATCATCAAGTGTTGTCTATTTAAAATAAAAATATGAATTTCTAGATATATATGACATGGCTGACTGGTTGGCTTACAAGCCGTGAAGGCCTCAATATGCAAATTTGAATGCCTCAGCCCTCAGATATGATTGGCTGGCTGGGAAGCCGTGCAGGCCCTGATTTGTAAATTTGAATGTGTCATGCCTAAGATATGATTGGCTGGCTGGGAAGCCGTGCAGGCCCTGATTTGTAAATTTGAATGTCTCAGACCTCACAGAGGATTGGCTGCCTGGGGACCTGGCAGTAATATATGGAAATAGTATGATTAAGCATAAATACTACATTTAGTAGAAATACTATATTTTAGCACAAATACTATAAAAAGCAGAAAGAGTATGATTAAGCATAAATACTACATTTAGTAGAAATACTGTATTTTAGCACAAATACTATAAAAACCAGAATTACTAAAATTTAGCAGATATACTATATTAAGCACAAATCTTATAAAAAGCAAAAATAGTATGATTAAGCATAAATACTACATTTAGTAGAAATACTATGTTTTAGCACAAATACTATAAAAAGCAGAAAAACTATATTAAGCAATATAAATATCCTATAAAAATCATATAAAAAGCAAAAATACTGTACTATGATTTGGTAGAAAAACTATAATTATTCAGAAATAGTATATTTGGCAGAAATACTGTATTTAGCACAAATCTTATAAAATAGCAGAAATAGTATGATTTAGCACAATAGTAATAACTTAAACAGAAAATTGGAAAAGCAAAATGGACAGCTGAAAAAATGCTGAACATGCTGAGGGTCCCTCAAATATACTTGTTAAATGAAAAAAATCGGCAAAAAAATATATAACAGAGACACACACACAAGATCCAATTCAGTCAACCAGTCTAAATATATTGAATTTGAATCTTACAATGAGATCATCCCATAAAAAGGCTCTCTCTCTCTCTCTCTCACACACACACACACACACACACACACACACACACACACACACACACACACACACACACACACACACACAAGATCCAATTCAGTCATCCAGTCTAAATATATTGAATTTGAATCTTACAATGAGATCACCCCATAAAAAGGCTCTCTCTCTCTCTCTCTCTCTCTCTCCCTCTCTCTCTCTGTCACACACACACACAGGGAGAGAGAAGTCAGTTTCTAGCTCAGTCAAGCAGCCTGGGAGCTGCTGAATTTGAATCCACCAATCAGAGAGCCTGTGCACTTTTTCCCGCCAAAACAGGTGCACGCAGCACAGAGAGACACAGGATTTTTGCAGTCTATTTCTCATAATGACGACTCCCCTCAAACAAATGACCATAATTTCCTAACCGTAGGGGCTAGAACGGTCATTCTTACACCGTTTTGTTCAGAAGAGATGGGGGAATCTTAAAGTGTTGACAATTTATCATTAAAATATGAATTATTAAAGATATTTGACTTCTAATGCACCATAACTGAGTAGACCAAAGCAAAAACTGCCTTGACTTGCCCTCAAACAACGCTTTCTAACTCTAAATCTATTTGGAGTATCAATATCATTCTTTCACCGTAAGAAACAGCAGGCTTTGGTGAACAGTCATGGAAATTTTCAGGTCTCTGTGGAAATCCATCAAAAAGATATGACGAGAGAAAAAAGTGGTTCATTTCCAGAGTTTGAAATCTGAAGAAATCTGAGCGAAGGACAAATTTCCTACCCTCAAACAAGTCTAACTAATTTCAGAACGGTAATAGGTGAGAAAATAATTCTTGAATTGTGAGCGTCAGGAGTGTCTGAAGATATACTGGGACAAGCCTTATGTCTTAACTTTGCTTCGTTAAGGAGATATGACGATTCGAATATGCCTCTCATTACAGAAATCAAGCGGTGATTTTGAACAAGCTCTCCATTGACTTTCTATGGAGAGTTTTGCGAATTTGTGTTGGTCTGAGGAGATTTGCCAAAATTCTATAAATCCCAAAACAATGATAGTGACATTTTCGGAAAGCCAGCAAAAATACCTACGTTTTGATGTATAATTTGTGGAAGTTGAGTGAAAACTGAGCAAGTAGCAAGAAGTTGTTCGGACATGAAGAGAAGACTGCAAAACCTTCAGTGGCACACTGGAAGCCAAGTGCATAGCAACCATAACAACGCATGTATTTTGTGAAAAATCACAATTTTGCAACTGAAAACTTTAAGAGGCATAAAAGTAAAACGGTAAAAGATTTGAAAAAGCGGATTTATACCTGAATAGCCCAATAATTTGAGAACATTTTAAAGTTTGAATGGTTGTTCTACGTGAAAATATGAGGAAGTAGTTAAGTTTCAAAAACAAGCAAGTTTTAGCAGAATTGCAGAAGTTTCCCATTCATTTCAATGGGACAAATTAAGCTTAATATTTTAAAAAGTATAATAGTGAAAAATACCAAAAGACATAGCACACATTAGCAGAAATAGCAGAATAGTTTAAAATTTGAACGGTGAAAATCGGCTGAAAATTGTGGAAGTAGTTAAGTGCCAAAAAGTGTACGGAAGTCCCAAGAGGAACTCAATAGTGTGGATGCCTCCAGCATCCACACAACTAGAAAATTTGCATTTCCTGCGAAAATGCTGTGTGGATGCCTTAACGCTGAAGCTGTCTGCTGAAAAGCTGAAAAGTTGCAAAAAGTTGTATGGTGGTGAAAAAAAAATGTCAACCTGAGTAGGATTCGAACCTGGCCCCGCCAGACTCAGAGAAGCTACTCATCTCACTGACCCAAACTCATTTACACAAAGAAGAGGTGGACAGATTGACAATTCTGCTGAAATGAGCAGAAGCTGCTGAGAATTGTGCTGATAAGAGGTGAAAAGGCTGAAAATTTTGCAGAAAAGAGGTGAATCAGCAGAATTTCTGCAGAAAAGAGGCAAAGAAGCAAAAACTTGCGCTAAAAAGAGGTGAATCAGCAGAGTTTCTGCTGAAAATAGTTTTTTTTTCTGAAAACAGCCAAAAAAGCTGGAATTTATGCTGAAAAGGGGTGAAAAAAATGAAAACTTTGCTGAAAAAGGGTGAAGAAGCTAAAGTATACCAAATCAAAGTATTTGTGCCAAAACAGTATTTCTGCCATATTGTGGTATTTGTGCTACAAAAGTTACTACATTACAACATGAATACGGATTAAAGATGAAATAAACTGGCAACAAATTCCTCCACTACAAACCAGTCTGATACCACTTCTTTGCATTGTTGACGTTTACTAAGGCACTACCCAAAAGGCGCCACAAGAGGGCACTCCAACACAAGAGATGACCTATGTACACTGATGCACTTAGTAACAGTCAGCCTCCTACTTTGCCACTACGTATTACAGCGGAAATACAGTAGCAGAAATACAATGTTTTTGCAGTAATACTGTAATTTCACTCAAATACTATGAAATAGCAGTAATACTATGATTTGGCAGAAATACTATGTTTCAGTACAAATACTATGACAAAGCAGAAATACTATGACTTAGAAGTAATACTATAACAAAAGGGATTCCTCAAAATACTATGAAATTGCAGTAATTCTATGATTTGGCAGAAATACTGTACTTCGTACAAATACAATGCTTTGGTAAAAATACTATATTTTGATTTTAACTCTATGATTTGAAAAAGATGAAAGCATTGAAAAAGGTGAAAAGGCTGGAAATTTTGCAGAAAAGAGATGAATCAGCAGAATTTCTGCAGAAAAGAGGCAAAGAAGCAGAACATTGCGCTGAAAAGAGGTGAATGAGCAGAATTTCTGCTGAAAAGAGGCAGAATTTCTGCTAAAAAGAGGCAGAAGGTTCTGTATGTAGAAAAAGAAACACGATAAACCATGTGTGAAATAAAGAAATGAAATGAAAGAACAACCTGATTCTGCTCAAATTCACCAATCAGAGCTACTGCCTCTGTCTGCTTCATTAGGCTGGGTACTTGTATGTATTTCGGTCCATATTAGAAAAGCTGCTAAAATTATAAAACTTTGCAGAATTGTAATAAATGATCAATATAAATGACAGGTCTGTGATAGTGTTTAAATTTGTAATGAAAAAAAATGTTGAAGCAAGGTGGGATTGAACCCACGACCTTTGAGCTGCAGAGCCGTGTCATTACTGATTGCGCCACCTGGCAAGGGGGCGGGCGGCTGAAAAACAAAGAGATCAGCAATCAGAAATAGATCGCGATGAGAGGCGAAAAGCGCCGTTTTTTGGAGTCACAAAACGTCGTGTAACTCAAAAACTAGGAGGGCTAGCAGCATAATTCTTCTACTGGGTGAATCAGCGGACTTTGGTGTATTTTGACTGCGATTTTCATAGCTCTTTGTACCTCCGTCGCGGAGATATGACGAGAGAAGGAACGGCTTCATTTTCAGAGTGTGAGAACTGAGAGGAGGACAGATTTCCACCCCTCAAACAAACGTAATTTATGGCTCAACGGTAAGATGAATGTAAAAACTGCTTCCACTGTGAGTGTCAGCAGTGTCTGAAGATAAATTGGCACAAGCCTCATGTCCTAACTTTGCTTTGTTAAGGAGATATGGCGATTTCAAAATGCCTCCCGTTACAGAATTTCAGCTCTGAATTTCAAAACCTCCCCATAGACTTTGAATGGGAAGTAACCAGACTATGTGTCACTTCGAGGCAAATTGCGAAAAAACGGTAAATCGCACAATAAAGATAGTAACATTGTCTGAAAGCCAGCAAAAATACCTACGTTTTGATGTATAATTTGTGGAGGTTGAGTGGAAATTGAGCGAGTAGCAAGAAGTTGTTCAGACATGAAGAGAAAATTCAGAACAGACCAGCACACACTCTGAGTTAATTGCATAGCAACCATAGCAACGCATGTATTTTCTGAAAAATCACAATTTTGCAACTGAAAACTTAAAGAGGTATAAAATGAAAACCGTAGAAGATCTGAAAAAGCTGAATCACACAGGAATAGCCCAATAATCTGAGAACATTTTAAAGTTTGAATGGAGTTTCTAGGTGAAAGTATGAGGAAGCAGTTAAGTTTCAAAACCAAGCAAGTTTTAGCAGAATTGTGGAAGTTTTCCATTCATTTCAATGGGACAAATTAAAGGAAAAAAGTGTAATATTTTAAAAAGTATAATAGTAATAAACACCAAAAGTCATAGCAGTCGTTAGCAGAAAGAGCAGAACAGTTTAGAGTTTGAACTGAGAAAATCGGCTGAAAACTGAGGGAGTAGTTAAGTGCCGAAAAACGTACGGAAGCAACTTTAAGAATACTAGAAAAGTTTGCATTTCCTGCGAAAATGCTGTGTGGATGCCTTAACGCTGAAGCTGTCTGCTGAAAAGATGAAAAAGATGAAAAGTAGCAAAAGTTGTATGGTGGTGGAAAAAAAAAATGTCTCCCTGAGCAGGATTCAAACCTGGCCCTCCTGGGCTCAAGGCAGAGACTCATCTCACTGTGCCAAACTCACTCTCACAAGGAAAGAGATGGAGAGACTGACAATTATGGTGGAATGAGCAGAAGCTGCTGAGAATTGTGCTGATAAGAGGCGAAAAGGCTTAAAATTTTGCGGAAAAGAGGTGAATCAGCAGAATTTCTGCAGAAAAGAGGCAAAGAAGCAGAAACTTGCGCTGTAAAGAGATGAATCAGCAGAGTTTCTGCTGAAAAGAGTTTTTTTTTTCTGAAAACAGCCAAAAAAGCTGGAATTTGTGCTGAAAAGGGGTGAAAAAAAATGAAAATTTCGCTGAAAAGGGGTGAAGAAGCTAAAGTATACCAAATCAAAGTATTTGTGCCAAAACTTCCATATTGTGGTACTACTACATTACAACATGAATACGGATTAAAGATGAAAGAAACTGGCAACAAATTCCTCCACTACAAACCAGTCTGATACCACTACTTCACGTTTACTAAGGCACTACCCAAAAGGCGCCACAAGAGGGCACTCCAACACAAGAGATGACCTATGTACACTGATGCACTTAGTAACAGTCAGCCTCCTACTTTGCCACTACGTAATACAGCGGAAATACAGTAGCAGAAATACAATGTTTTTGCAGAAACACTGTAATTTCACTCAAATACTATGAAATAGCAGTAATACTATGATTTGGCAGAAATACTATGTTTCAGTACAAATACTATAACAAAGCAGAAATACTATGACTTAGAAGTAATACTATAACAAAAGGGATTCCTCAAAATACTATGAAATTGCAGTAATTCTTTGATTTGGCAGAAATACTGTACTCCTTACAAATACAATGCTTTGGTAAAAATACTACATTTTATTTTAACTCTATGATTTGAAAAAGATGAAAGCATTGAAAAAGGTGAAAAGGCTGAAATGAGCAGAAAAGAGATGAATCAGCAGAATTTCTGCTGAAAAGAGGCAAAGAAGCAGAACATTGCGCTGAAAAGAGGTGAATGAGCAGAATTTCTGCTGAAAAGAGGCAGAAGGTTCTGTATGTAGAAAAAGAAACACG
Organism: Pelmatolapia mariae; assembly: GCF_036321145.2. Classification (NCBI taxonomy): domain Eukaryota; kingdom Metazoa; phylum Chordata; class Actinopteri; order Cichliformes; family Cichlidae; genus Pelmatolapia; species Pelmatolapia mariae. The sequence goes on along the minus strand of NC_086229.1, from coordinate 60,359,168 downwards.
ATGAACCATGTGTGAAATAAATAAAGAAATGAAATGAAAGAACAACCTGATTCTGCTCAAATTCACCAATCAGAGCTACTGCCTCTGTGTGCTTCATTAGGCTGGGTACTTGTATGTATTTCGGTCCATATTAGAAAAGCTGCTAAAATTATAAAACTTTGCAGAATTGTAATAAATGATCAATATAAATGACAGGTCTGTGATAGCGTTTAAATTTGTAATGAAAAAAAAATGTTGAAGCAAGGTGGGATTGAACCCACGACCTTTGAGGTGCAGAGCCCTGTCATTACTGATTGCGCCACCTGGCAAGGGGGCGGGCAGCTGAAAAACAAATAGATCAGCAATCAGAAATAGATCGCAGTGAGAGGCGAAAAGCGCCGTTTTTTGGAGTTACAAAACGTCGTGTAACTCAAAAACTAGGAGGGCTAGCAGAATAATTCTTCAACTGGGTGAATCAGCGGACTTTGGTGTATTTTGACTGCGATTTTCATAGCTCTTTGTACCTCCGTCGCGGAGATATGACGAGAGAAGAAACGGCTTCATTTTCAGAGTGTGAGAACTGAGAGGAGGACAGATTTCCACCCCTCAAACAAACGTAATTTATGGCTCAACGGTAAGATGAATGTAAAAACTGCTTCCACTGTGAGTGTCAGCAGTGTCTGAAGATATATTGGCACAAGCCTCATGTCCTAACTTTGCTTTGTTAAGGAGATATGGCGATTTTAAAATGCCTCCCGTTACAGAATTTCAGCTCTGAATTTCAAAACCTCCCTATAGACTTTGAATGGGAAGTAACCAGACTATGTGTCACTTCGAGGCAAATTGCGAAAAAACGGTAAATCTCACAATAAAGATAGTAACATTGTCTGAAAGCCAGCAAAAATACCTACGTTTGGATGTATAATTTGTGGAGGTTGAGTGGAAATTGAGCGAGTAGCAAGAAGTTGTTCAGACATGAAGAGAAAATTCAGAACAGACCAGCACACACTCTGAGTTAATTGCATAGCAACCATAGCAACGCATGTATTTTCTGAAAAATCACAATTTTGCAACTGAAAACTTAAAGAGGTATAAAATTAAAACCGTAGAAGATCTGAAAAAGCTGAATCACACAGGAATAGCCCAATAATCTGAGAACATTTTAAAATTTGAATGGAGTTTCTAGGTAAAAGTATGAGGAAGCAGTTAAGTTTCAAAACCAAGCAAGTTTTAGCAGAATTGTGGAAGTTTTCCATTCATTTCAATGGGACAAATTAAAGGAAAAAAGTGTAATATTTTAAAAAGTATAATAGTAATAAACACCAAAAGTCATAGCAGTCGTTAGCAGAAAGAGCAGAACAGTTTAGAGTTTGAACGGAGAAAATCGGCTGAAAACTGAGGGAGTAGTTAAGTGCCGAAAAACGTACGGAAGCAACTTTAAGAATACTAGAAAATTTGCATTTCCTGCGAAAATGCTGTGTGGATGCCTTAACGCTGAAGCTGTCTGCTGAAAAGCTGAAAAGTTGCAAAAAGTTATATGGTGGTGAAAAAAAAATGTCACCCTGAGTAGGATTCGAACCTGGCCCCGCCAGACTCAGAGAAGCTACTCAGCTCACTGACCCAAACTCATTTACACAAAGAAGAGGTGGACAGATTGACAATTCTGCTGAAATGAGCAGAAGCTGCTGAGAATTGTGCTGATAAGAGGTGAAAAGGCTGAAAATTTTGCAGAAAAGAGGTGAATCAGCAGAATTTCTGCAGAAAAGAGGCAAAGAAGCAGAAACTTGCGCTAAAAAGAGGTGAATCAGCAGAGTTTCTGCTGAAAATAGTTTTTTTTTCTGAAAACAGCCAAAAAAGCTGGAATTTGTGCTGAAAAGGGGTGAAAAAAATGAAAACTTTGCTAAAAAAGGGAGAAGAAGCTAAAGTATACCAAATCAAAGTATTTGTGCCAAAACAGTATTTCTGCCATATTGTGGTATTTGTGCTACAAAAGTTACTACATTACAACATGAATACGGATTAAAGATGAAAGAAACTGGCAACAAATTCCTCCACTACAAACCAGTCTGATACCACTTCTTTGCATTGTTGACGTTTACTAAGGCACTACCCAAAAGGCGCCACAAGAGGGCACTCCAACACAAGAGATGACCTATGTACACTGATGCACTTAGTAACAGTCAGCCTCCTACTTTGCCACTACGTAATACAGCGGAAATACAGTAGCAGAAATGCAATGTTTTTGCAGAAATATTGTAATTTCACTCAAATACTTTGAAATAGCAGTAACACTATGATTTGGCAGAAATACTATGTTTCAGTACAAATACTATGACAAAGCAGAAATACTATGACTTAGAAGTAATACTATAACAAAAGGGATTCCTCAAAATACTATGTAATTGCAGTAATTCTATGATTTGGCAGAAATACTGTACTTCGTACAAATACAATGCTTTGGTAAAAATACTATATTTTGATTTGAACTCTATGATTTGAAAAAGATGAAAGCATTGAAAAAGGTGAAAAGGCTGGAAATTTTGCAGAAAAGAGATGAATCAGCAGAATTTCTGCAGAAAAGAGGCAAAGAAGCAGAACATTGCGCTGAAAAGAGGTGAATGAGCAGAATTTCTGCTGAAAAGAGGCAGAATTTCTGCTAAAAAGAGGCAGAAGGTTCTGTATGTAGAAAAAGAAACACGATAAACCATGTGTGAAATAAAGAAATGAAATGAAAGAACAACCTGATTCTGCTCAAATTCACCAATCAGAGCTACTGCCTCTGTCTGCTTCATTAGGCTGGGTACTTGTATGTATTTCGGTCCATATTAGAAAAGCTGCTAAAATGATAAAACTTTGCAGAGTTGTAATAAATGATCAATATAAATTACAGGTCTGTGATAGTGTATAAATTTGTAGTGAAAAAACAAATGTTGAAGCAAGGTGGGATTGAACCCACGACCTTTGAGGTGCAGAGCCGTGTCATTACTGATTGCGCCACCTGGCAAGGGGGCGGGCGGCTGAAAGACAGACATTTGGGCAGTCAGAAAATAGATCGCGATGAGCGGCGAAAAGCGCCGTTTTTTGGAGTTACAAAACGTCGTGTAACTCAAAAACTAGGAGGGCTAGCAGCATAATTCTTGTACTGGGTGAATCAGCGGACTTTGGTGTATTTTGACTGCGATTTTCATAGCTCTTTGTACCTCTGTCGCGGAGATATGACGAGAGAAGAAACGGCTTCATTTCCAGAGGTTGAAGACTGAGAGAAGGACAAATTTCTGCTAAAAAAGAGGTGTAGACGTGCTTGATGGAGATGGCTTTATGTGTAAGGGTACACTGAAGAGTGTCAAGAAAGGAGAGTGCATGCAAGCAGGGAAGATGTGTAGCAACTGTCACAGGTAGGACTCGAACCTCTGCCACCGGGTCCCACAGCAGCGGCTCAACCCTCTGAGCCAAATGAGGTCTGGTCACAAAGGGGGCGGGTGTCTAAGACACAGAGACTTGAGCAGTGAGAATTAGATCGCGGTGAGAGGCGAAAAACGCCGTTTTTTGGAGTTACAAAACGTCGTGTAACTCAAAAACTAGGAGGGCTAGCAGAATAATTCTTGTACTGGGTGAATCAGCGGACTTTGGTGTATTTTGACTGCGATTTTCATAGCTCTTTGTACCTCCGTCGCGGAGATATGACGAGAGAAGAAACGGCTTCATTTTCAGAGTGTGAGAACTGAGAGGAGGACAGATTTCCACCCCTCAAACAAACGTAATTTATGGCTCAACGGTAAGATGAATGTAAAAACTGCTTCCACTGTGAGTGTCAGGAGTGTCTGAAGATATATTGGCACAAGCCTCATGTCCAAACTTTGCTTTGTTAAGGAGATATGGCGATTTTAAAATGCCTCCCGTTACAGAATTTAAGCTGTGAATTTCAAAACCTCCCCATAGACTTTGAATGGGAAGTAACCAGAACATGTGTCACTTCGAGGCAAATTGCGACAAAACGGTAAATCTCACAATAAAGATAGTAACATTGTCTGAAAGCCAGCAAAAATACCTACGTTTTGATGTATAATTTGTGGGGGTTGAGTGTAAATTGAGCGAGTAGCAAGAAGTTGTTCGGACATGAAGAGAAAATTCAGAAAAGACCAGCACACACTCTGAGTTAATTGCATAGCAACCATAGCAACGCATGTATTTTCTGAAAAATCACAATTTTGCAACTGAAAACTTAAAGAGAGATAAGATTAAAACGGTAGAAGATCTGAAAAAGCTGATTCAGACAGGAATAGCCCAATACTTTGAGAACGTTTTAAAGTTTGAATGGAGTGTCTAGGTGAAAGTATGAGGAAGTAGTTAAGTTTCAAAACCAAGCAAGTTTTAGCAGAATTGTGGAAGTTTCCCATTCATTTCAATGGGACAAATTAAAGGAAAAAAGTGTAATATTTTAAAAAGTATAATAGTAATAAACACCAAAAGTCATAGCTGGAATTAGCAGAAAGAGCAGAACAGTTTAGAGTTTGAACTGAGAAAATCGGCTGAAAACTGAGGGAGTAGTTAAGTGCCAAAAAACTTGAAAACTTGCAGCAACTTGAAAAAGAACTAGAAAATTTGCATTTCCTGCGAAAATGCTGTGTGGATGCCTTAACGCTGAAGCTGTCTGCTGAAAAGCTGAAAAGTTGCAAAAAGTTATATGGTGGTGAAAAAAAAATGTCACCCTGAGTAGGATTCGAACCTGGCCCCGCCAGACTCAGAGAAGCTACTCAGCTCACTGACCCAAACTCATTTACACAAAGAAGAGGTGGACAGATTGACAATTCTGCTGAAATGAGCAGAAGCTGCTGAGAATTGTGCTGATAAGAGGTGAAAAGGCTGAAAATTTTGCAGAAAAGAGGTGAATCAGCAGAATTTCTGCAGAAAAGAGGCAAAGAAGCAGAAACTTGCGCTAAAAAGAGGTGAATCAGCAGAGTTTCTGCTGAAAATAGTTTTTTTTTCTGAAAACAGCCAAAAAAGCTGGAATTTGTGCTGAAAAGGGGTGAAAAAAATGAAAACTTTGCTAAAAAAGGGAGAAGAAGCTAAAGTATACCAAATCAAAGTATTTGTGCCAAAACAGTATTTCTGCCATATTGTGGTATTTGTGCTACAAAAGTTACTACATTACAACATGAATACGGATTAAAGATGAAAGAAACTGGCAACAAATTCCTCCACTACAAACCAGTCTGATACCACTTCTTTGCATTGTTGACGTTTACTAAGGCACTACCCAAAAGGCGCCACAAGAGGGCACTCCAACACAAGAGATGACCTATGTACACTGATGCACTTAGTAACAGTCAGCCTCCTACTTTGCCACTACGTAATACAGCGGAAATACAGTAGCAGAAATGCAATGTTTTTGCAGAAATATTGTAATTTCACTCAAATACTTTGAAATAGCAGTAACACTATGATTTGGCAGAAATACTATGTTTCAGTACAAATACTATGACAAAGCAGAAATACTATGACTTAGAAGTAATACTATAACAAAAGGGATTCCTCAAAATACTATGTAATTGCAGTAATTCTATGATTTGGCAGAAATACTGTACTTCGTACAAATACAATGCTTTGGTAAAAATACTATATTTTGATTTGAACTCTATGATTTGAAAAAGATGAAAGCATTGAAAAAGGTGAAAAGGCTGGAAATTTTGCAGAAAAGAGATGAATCAGCAGAATTTCTGCAGAAAAGAGGCAAAGAAGCAGAACATTGCGCTGAAAAGAGGTGAATGAGCAGAATTTCTGCTGAAAAGAGGCAGAATTTCTGCTAAAAAGAGGCAGAAGGTTCTGTATGTAGAAAAAGAAACACGATAAACCATGTGTGAAATAAAGAAATGAAATGAAAGAACAACCTGATTCTGCTCAAATTCACCAATCAGAGCTACTGCCTCTGTCTGCTTCATTAGGCTGGGTACTTGTATGTATTTCGGTCCATATTAGAAAAGCTGCTAAAATGATAAAACTTTGCAGAGTTGTAATAAATGATCAATATAAATTACAGGTCTGTGATAGTGTATAAATTTGTAGTGAAAAAACAAATGTTGAAGCAAGGTGGGATTGAACCCACGACCTTTGAGGTGCAGAGCCGTGTCATTACTGATTGCGCCACCTGGCAAGGGGGCGGGCGGCTGAAAGACAGACATTTGGGCAGTCAGAAAATAGATCGCGATGAGCGGCGAAAAGCGCCGTTTTTTGGAGTTACAAAACGTCGTGTAACTCAAAAACTAGGAGGGCTAGCAGCATAATTCTTGTACTGGGTGAATCAGCGGACTTTGGTGTATTTTGACTGCGATTTTCAAAGGTCTTTGTACCTCTGTCGCGGAGATATGACGAGAGAAGAAACGGCTTCATTTCCAGAGGTTGAAGACTGAGAGAAGGACAAATTTCTGCTAAAAAAGAGGTGTAGACGTGCTTGATGGAGATGGCTTTATGTGTAAGGGTACACTGAAGAGTGTCAAGAAAGGAGAGTGCATGCAAGCAGGGAAGATGTGTAGCAACTGTCACAGGTAGGACTCGAACCTCTGCCACCGGGTCCCACAGCAGCGGCTCAACCCTCTGAGCCAAATGAGGTCTGGTCACAAAGGGGGCGGGTGTCTAAGACACAGAGACTTGAGCAGTGAGAATTAGATCGCGGTGAGAGGCGAAAAACGCCGTTTTTTGGAGTTACAAAACGTCGTGTAACTCAAAAACTAGGAGGGCTAGCAGAATAATTCTTGTACTGGGTGAATCAGCGGACTTTGGTGTATTTTGACTGCGATTTTCATAGCTCTTTGTACCTCCGTCGCGGAGATATGACGAGAGAAGAAACGGCTTCATTTTCAGAGTGTGAGAACTGAGAGGAGGACAGATTTCCACCCCTCAAACAAACGTAATTTATGGCTCAACGGTAAGATGAATGTAAAAACTGCTTCCACTGTGAGTGTCAGGAGTGTCTGAAGATATATTGGCACAAGCCTCATGTCCAAACTTTGCTTTGTTAAGGAGATATGGCGATTTTAAAATGCCTCCCGTTACAGAATTTAAGCTGTGAATTTCAAAACCTCCCCATAGACTTTGAATGGGAAGTAACCAGAACATGTGTCACTTCGAGGCAAATTGCGACAAAACGGTAAATCTCACAATAAAGATAGTAACATTGTCTGAAAGCCAGCAAAAATACCTACGTTTTGATGTATAATTTGTGGGGGTTGAGTGTAAATTGAGCGAGTAGCAAGAAGTTGTTCGGACATGAAGAGAAAATTCAGAAAAGACCAGCACACACTCTGAGTTAATTGCATAGCAACCATAGCAACGCATGTATTTTCTGAAAAATCACAATTTTGCAACTGAAAACTTAAAGAGAGATAAGATTAAAACGGTAGAAGATCTGAAAAAGCTGATTCAGACAGGAATAGCCCAATACTTTGAGAACGTTTTAAAGTTTGAATGGAGTGTCTAGGTGAAAGTATGAGGAAGTAGTTAAGTTTCAAAACCAAGCAAGTTTTAGCAGAATTGTGGAAGTTTCCCATTCATTTCAATGGGACAAATTAAAGGAAAAAAGTGTAATATTTTAAAAAGTATAATAGTAATAAACACCAAAAGTCATAGCTGGAATTAGCAGAAAGAGCAGAACAGTTTAGAGTTTGAACTGAGAAAATCGGCTGAAAACTGAGGGAGTAGTTAAGTGCCAAAAAACTTGAAAACTTGCAGCAACTTGAAAAAGAACTAGAAAATTTGCATTTCCTGCGAAAATGCTGTGTGGATGCCTTAACGCTGAAGCTGTCTGCTGAAAAGCTGAAAAGTTGCAAAAAGTTATATGGTGGTGAAAAAAAAATGTCACCCTGAGTAGGATTCGAACCTGGCCCCGCCAGACTCAGAGAAGCTACTCAGCTCACTGACCCAAACTCATTTACACAAAGAAGAGGTGGACAGATTGACAATTCTGCTGAAATGAGCAGAAGCTGCTGAGAATTGTGCTGATAAGAGGTGAAAAGGCTGAAAATTTTGCAGAAAAGAGGTGAATCAGCAGAATTTCTGCAGAAAAGAGGCAAAGAAGCAGAAACTTGCGCTAAAAAGAGGTGAATCAGCAGAGTTTCTGCTGAAAATAGTTTTTTTTTCTGAAAACAGCCAAAAAAGCTGGAATTTGTGCTGAAAAGGGGTGAAAAAAATGAAAACTTTGCTAAAAAAGGGTGAAGAAGCTAAAGTATACCAAATCAAAGTATTTGTGCCAAAACAGTATTTCTGCCATATTGTGGTATTTGTGCTACAAAAGTTACTACATTACAACATGAATACGGATTAAAGATGAAAGAAACTGGCAACAAATTCCTCCACTACAAACCAGTCTGATACCACTTCTTTGCATTGTTGACGTTTACTAAGGCACTACCCAAAAGGCGCCACAAGAGGGCACTCCAACACAAGAGATGACCTATGTACACTGATGCACTTAGTAACAGTCAGCCTCCTACTTTGCCACTACGTAATACAGCGGAAATACAGTAGCAGAAATGCAATGTTTTTGCAGAAATATTGTAATTTCACTCAAATACTTTGAAATAGCAGTAACACTATGATTTGGCAGAAATACTATGTTTCAGTACAAATACTATGACAAAGCAGAAATACTATGACTTAGAAGTAATACTATAACAAAAGGGATTCCTCAAAATACTATGTAATTGCAGTAATTCTATGATTTGGCAGAAATACTGTACTTCGTACAAATACAATGCTTTGGTAAAAATACTATATTTTGATTTTAACTCTATGATTTGAAAAAGATGAAAGCATTGAAAAAGGTGAAAAGGCTGGAAATTTTGCAGAAAAGAGATGAATCAGCAGAATTTCTGCAGAAAAGAGGCAAAGAAGCAGAACATTGCGCTGAAAAGAGGTGAATGAGCAAAATTTCTGCTGAAAAGAGGCAGAATTTCTGCTAAAAAGAGGCAGAAGGTTCTGTATGTAGAAAAAGAAACACGATAAACCATGTGTGAAATAAAGAAATGAAATGAAAGAACAACCTGATTCTGCTCAAATTCACCAATCAGAGCTACTGCCTCTGTCTGCTTCATTAGGCTGGGTACTTGTATGTATTTCGGTCCATATTAGAAAAGCTGCTAAAATGATAAAACTTTGCAGAATTGTAATAAATGATCAATATAAATGACAGGTCTGTGATAGTGTTTAAATTTGTAATGAAAAAAAATGTTGAAGCAAGGTGGGATTGAACCCACGACCTTGTAGCTGCAGAGCCGTGTCATTACTGATTGCGCCACCTGGGAAGGGGGCGGGCGGCTGAAAAACAAATAGATCAGCAATCAGAAATAGATCGCGGTGAGAGGCGAAAAGCGCCGTTTTTTGGAGTTACAAAACGTCGTGTAACTCAAAAACTAGGAGGGCTAGCAGAATAATTCTTGTACTGGGTGAATCAGCGGACTTTGGTGTATTTTGACTGCGATTTTCATAGCTTTGTACCTCCGTCGCGGAGATATGACGAGAGAAGGAACGGCTTCATTTTCAGAGTGTGAGAACTGAGAGGAGGACAGATTTCCACCCCTCAAACAAACGTAATTTATGGCTCAACGGTAAGATGAATGTAAAAACTGCTTCCACTGTGAGTGTCAGCAGTGTCTGAAGATAAATTGGCACAAGCCTCATGTCCTAACTTTGCTTTGTTAAGGAGATATGGCGATTTCAAAATGCCTCCCGTTACAGAATTTCAGCTCTGAATTTCAAAACCTCCCCATAGACTTTGAATGGGAAGTAACCAGACTATGTGTCACTTCGAGGCAAATTGCGAAAAAACGGTAAATCGCACAATAAAGATAGTAACATTGTCTGAAAGCCAGCAAAAATACCTACGTTTTGATGTATAATTTGTGGAGGTTGAGTGGAAATTGAGCGAGTAGCAAGAAGTTGTTCAGACATGAAGAGAAAATTCAGAACAGACCAGCACACACTCTGAGTTAATTGCATAGCAACCATAGCAACGCATGTATTTTCTGAAAAATCACAATTTTGCAACTGAAAACTTAAAGAGGTATAAAATGAAAACCGTAGAAGATCTGAAAAAGCTGAATCACACAGGAATAGCCCAATAATCTGAGAACATTTTAAAGTTTGAATGGAGTTTCTAGGTGAAAGTATGAGTAAGCAGTTAAGTTTCAAAACCAAGCAAGTTTTAGCAGAATTGTGGAAGTTTTCCATTCATTTCAATGGGACAAATTAAAGGAAAAAAGTGTAATATTTTAAAAAGTATAATAGTAATAAACACCAAAAGTCATAGCAGTCGTTAGCAGAAAGAGCAGAACAGTTTAGAGTTTGAACTGAGAAAATCGGCTGAAAACTGAGGGAGTAGTTAAGTGCCGAAAAACGTACGGAAGCAACTTTAAGAATACTAGAAAAATTTGCATTTCCTGCGAAAATGCAGTGTGGATGCTGGAACGCTGAAGCTGTCTGCTAAAAATAGCTGAAAAAGCTGGAAAGTTGCAGAAATTGTAAAAACTTTGCAGAAGCAAAGGAACTTTGCTAAAATGCAGTAACTTAGCAGAACTGCAATATCTTAGAGGAAAGATAATACTTGGCAGAAGTACAATAGAAAAGCAAAATTTAGCAGAAACATTGTAACTTACCAGAAACACGATAACTTCTCAAAAATACAAGAATTTAGGAGAAATAGTATAAGATAACAGACAGAATATATTTAGCCAAACATTGTTAAACATTACAGAAATACTATGATTTAGAAAAACAGTACAACATAGCAGAAATGCTGTGATTTACCAGAGATACTGTAATATACTATGAATATTGTAATTTTAAATAAATACTATGTTTTAGCAAAAATTCTCCAGTTTAGCACAAATATTATAACATAGCAGAAGTACTATTCTATAGCAGAAATGCTATATTTAGAAAGAAAAAATATAATATAGTAGAAATACTATGATTTAGCAGAAATGCTCTATTTAGCACATATCTTATAAAATAGCAGAAATAGTATGATTTAGCAGAAATGCTGTATTTAGCACAAATCACATAAAATAGCAGAAAAAGTATGATTTCGCATAAATGCTGTATTTAGCACAAATCTCATAAAAAACTAAACATAGTATGATTTAGCAGAAATGCTGTATTTAGCACAAATCTCATAAAATAGCAGAAAAAGTATGATTTAGCAGAAATGCTGTTTTTAGCACAAATCTCATAAAAAAGCAGAAATAATATGATTTAGCAGAAATGCAGTATTTAACACAAATCTTATAAAATAGCAGAAATAGTATGATTTAGCAGAAATGCTGTATTAAGCACAAATCTCATAAAATAGCAGAAATAGTATGATTTAGCAGAAATGCTGTATTAAGCACAAATCTCATAAAATAGCAGAAATAGTATGATTTAGCAGAAAATCTGTATTTAGCACACATCTCATAAAATAGCAGAAATAGTATGATTTAGCAGAAATGCAGTATTTAGCACAAGTCTTATAAAATAGCAGAAATAGTATGATTTAGCAGAAATGCTGTATTTAGCACAAATGCTGAAAAGCAGCAGCAATGCTATGACTTAGCACAATAGTAATAACTTAAATAGAAAAATTGGAAAAGCAAAATGGACAGCTGAACAAATGCTGAACATGCTAAGGGTCCCTCAAATGTAATTGTTAAATGAAACAAAATCTGTAAAAAAAAAAGTATAACAGTCACATAATCACAAAGATGGACAAATATAGAAACACACAAGCACAGAGACACAAACACAGGATCAAATTCAGTCAACCAGTCTAAATATATTGAATTTAAATCATACAATAAGCTGCTGCCATAAAAAGTCTCTCTCTCTCTCTCTCTCTCTCTCTCTCTCTCTCTGTGTCACACACACACACACACACACAGGGAGAGAAAATCAAGTTTCTAGGTCAGTCAAGCAGCCTGGGAGCTGCTAAATTTGAATCCACCAATCAGAGAGGCTGTGCACTTTTTCCCGCCAAAACAGGTGCACCTCTTTTTACACACACGCAGCACAGAGACAGGATTTGTGCTGTCTATTTTTCATAGTCAGGATTCCCCTCAAACAAACAGCCATAAATTCCTAACCGTAGGGGCTAAAACAGTCATTCTTAGACCGTTTTGTTCAGAAGACATGGGGGAATCTTGAAATGTTGACCATTTAAAATACAAATATGAAATATTAAAGATATATGACATAGATGATTGGTTGGCTTAGAAGCCATGAATGCCCCAATATGCAAATTTGAATGTGCCAAGGCTCAGATATGATTGGTTGTCTTAGAAGCCATGAAGGCCCCAATATGCAAATTTGAATGTGCAAAGGCTCAGATATGATTGGCTGGCTGGGAAGCCGTCCAGGTCCTGATAGGTAAGTTTGAATATTACAGTCCTTACAGAGGACTGACTCCCTGGGGACCTGGCAGAAATATATAGAAATACTATGATTACCCAGAAATACTGCATTTAGTAGAAATACTATGTTTTAGCACAAATACTATAAAATGGCAGAAATACTATAATTAAGCAGAAATATTATATTAAGTACAAATCCTATAAAATAGCAGAAATAGTATGATTTAGCAGAAATGCTGTATTTAGCACAAATACTGTAAATCAGCAGAAATGCTATGACTTAGCACAATAGTAATAAGTTAAATAGAAAAATTGGAAAAGCAAAATGGACAGCTGAAAAAATCCTGAACATGCTAAGGGTCCCTCAAATGTAATTGTTAAATGAAAAAAAAATCAGCAAAAATAAAAAAAGTATAATAGTCACACAATCACAAATATGAACACATATGGAAACACACAAGCACAGAGAGACACACAGGATCAAATTCAGTCAACCAGTCTAAATATATTGAATTTAAATCATACAATAAGATGCTCCCATAAAAAGTCTCTCTCTCTCTCTCTCTCTCTCTCTCTCTCTCTGTGTCACACACACACACACACACACACACACACACACACACACACACACACACACACACACAGGGAGAGAAAACCAAGTTTCTAGGTCAGTCAAGCAGCCTGGGAGCTGCTAAATTTGAATCCACCAATCAGAGAGGCTGTGCACTTTTTCCCGCCAAAACAGGTGCACCTCTTTCTACACACACGCAGCACAGAGACAGGATTTGTGCAGTCTATTTCTCATAGTCAGGACTCCCCTCAAACAAATGGCCATAATTTCCTAACCGTAGGGGCTAGAACAGTCATTCTTACACCGTTTTGTTCAGAAGAGATGGGGGAATCTTCAAGTGTTGACAATTTATCATTAAAATATGAATTATTAAAGATATTTGACTTACAATGCACCATAACTGAGTAGAGGCGAAGAGAAAACTGCCTTGACTCACCCTCAAACAACGCTTTCTAACTCTAAATCTATTTGGAGTATTGATATCATTCTTTCACTGTGAGAGACAGCAGGCTTTGGTGAACAGTCATGGAAATTTTCAGGTATCTGTGGAAATCCAAAAAAAAGATATGACGAGAGAAAAAAGTGCCTCATTTCCAGAGTTTGAAATCTGAAGAAATCTGAGCGAAGGACGAATTTCCTACCCTCAAACAAGTCTAACTCATTTCAGAACAGTAATAGGTGAGAAAAAAATTCTTGAATTGTGAGCGTCAGGAGTGTCTGAAGATATACTGGGACAAGCCTCATGTTTTAACTTCGCTTCGTTAAGGAGATATGACGATTCGAATATGCCTCTCATGACAGAAATCAAGCGGTGATTTTGAACAAACTCTCCATTGACTTTGTATTGAGACTTTTCCAACCTTGTGTTGGTCTGAGGAGATTTGCCAAAATTCTATAAATCCCACAATAATGACAGTGACATTTTCTGAAAGCCAGCAAAAATACCTACGTTTTGATGTATAATTTGTGTGGGTTGAGTGAAAATTGAGCGAGTAGCAAGAAGTTGTTCGGACATGAAGAGAAGACTGCAAAACTTACAGTGGCTCACTGAAAGCCAAGTGCATAGCAACCATAACAACGCATGTATTTTGTGAAAAATCACAAAAATGAAACTCAAAAGTTAAAGAGGGACAATATGAAAATGGTAACAGATATGAAAAAGCTGAATCATACAAGAATAGCAGAAAAATTTGTGAACATTTTAAAGTTTGAATGGTTGTTCTAGGCAAAAGTATGAGGAAGTAGTTAAGTTTCAAAAACAAGCAAAATTTAGCAGAATTGCGCAAGTTTCCCATTCATTTCAATGGGACAAATTAAAGGAAAAAAGTGTAATATTTTAAAAAGTATAATAGTTAAAAATAGCAAAAGTCATAGCAGTCGTTAGCAAAAAAAGCTGAATAGTTTAAAATTTGAACGGTGAAAATAGCACAAAAATTGTGGAAGTAGTTAAAGGACAAAAAACGTACGGAAGCAACTAGAATAATAACTAGAAAAAATTGCATTTCCTGCGAAAATGCTGTGTGGATGCCTTAACGCTGAAGCTGTCTGCTGAAAAGCTGAAAAAGATGAAAAGTAGCAAAAGTTGTATGGTTGTGAAAAAAAATGTTGTCTTAAGCAGGATTTGAACCTGGCCCTCCTGGGTTCAAGGCAGCAACCATACTCACTGTGCCAAACTCACTCTGACAAAGGCAGAGATGGAGAGACTGACAATTATGGTGGAATGAGCAGAAGCTGCTGAGGATTGTCCTGATAACACATAAAAGCGCAGAAAATTTCGCAGAAAAGAGGTAAATAAGCAGAATTTCTGCAGAAAAGATGCAAAGAAGCAGAACATTGCACTGAAAAGAGGTGAATCAGCACAATTTCTGCTGAAAAGAGGCAGAACAACCTGGTTCTGCTCAAATTCACCAATCAGAGGTACTGCTTCTGTCTGCTTCATCAGGCTGTGTACTTGTATATATTACTACAAATGTATTGTGCTGATAAGAGGTGAAAAGGCTGAAAAGGCTGGAAATTGTGCATAAATTCTGCAGAAAAGAGATGAATCAGCAGAATTTATGCAGAAAAGAGGCAAAGAAGCAGAACGTTACGCTGAAAAGAGGTGAATGAGCAGAATTTCTGCTGAAAAGTGGCAAAGAAGCAGAACGTTGCGCTGAAAAGAGGTGAATGAGCAGAATTTCTGCTGAAAAGAGGCAAAATTTCTGCTGAAAAGAGGCAGAAGCTTCTGTATGTAGAAAAAGAAACACGATGAACCATGTGTGAAATAAATAAAGAAATGAAATGAAAGAACAACCTGATTCTGCTCAAATTCACCAATCAGAGTTACTGCCTCTGTCTGCTGTCTGGGTACTTGTATGTATTTCGGTCCATATTAGAAAAGCTGCTAAAATGATAAAACTTTGCAAAATTGTAATAAATGATCAATATAAATGACAGGTCTGTGATAGTGTATCAATTTTCAGTGAAAAATTTTTTTTTGACCAAGGTGGGATTGAACCCACGACCTTTGAGTTGCAGAGCCGTGTCATTACTGATTGCGCCACCTGGCAAGGGGGCGGGCGGCTGAAAAACATAGACATGAGCAGTGAGAAAATAGATCGCGGTGAGCGGCGAAAAGCGCCGTTTTTGGAGTTACAAAACGTCGTGTAACTCATAGCTCTTTGTACCTCCGTCGCGGAGATATGACGAGAGAAGAAACGGCTTCATTTCCACAGTTTGAAGACTGAGAGGAGGACAAATTTACACCCCTCAAACAAACGTAATTCATTGCTCAACGGTAAGATAATTGTAAAAACTGCTTCCACTGTGAGTGTCAGCAGTGTCTGAAGATATATTGGCACAAGCCTCATGTCCTAACTTTGCTTTGTTAATGAGATATGGCGATTTTAAAATGCCTCCCGTTACAGAATTTCAGCTCTGAATTTCAAAACCTCCCTATAGACTTTGAATGGGAAGTAACCAGACTATGTGTCACTTCGAGGCAAATTGCGAAAAAACGGTAAAACTCACAATAAAGATAGTAACATTGTCTGAAAGCCAGCAAAAATACCTACGTTTTGATGTATAATTTGTGGAGGTTGAGTGGAAATTGAGCGAGTAGCAAGAAGTTGTTCAGACATGAAGAGAAAATTCAGAACAGACCAGCACACACTCTGAGTTAATTGCATAGCAACCATAGCAACGCATGTATTTTGTGAAAAATCACAATTTTGCAACTGAAAACTTAAAGAGGTATAAAATGAAAACCGTAGAAGATCTGAAAAAGCTGAATCACACAGGAATAGCCCAATAATCTGAGAACATTTTAAAATTTGAATGGAGTTTGTAGGTGAAAGTATGAGGAAGCAGTTAAGTTTCAAAACCAAGCAAGTTTTAGCAGAATTGTGGAGGTTTTCCATTCATTTCAATGGGACAAATTAAAGGAAAAAAACGTAATATTTTAAAAAGTATAATAGCAGAAAATACCAAAAATCATAGCAGGAATTAGCAAAAATAGCAGAATAGTTTAAAATTTGAATGGTGAAAATAGCACAAAAATTGTGGAAGTAGTTAATGGACGAAAAACGTACGGAAGCAACTTGAAGAATAACTAGAAAATTTGCATTTCCTGCGAAAATGCTGTGTGGATGCCTTAACGCTGAAGCTGTCTGCTGAAAAGCTGAAAAAGATGAAAAGTTGCAAAAAGTTTATGGTGGTGTGAAAAAAAATGCATACCTGAGGAGGATTCGAACCTGGCCCTGCTGGGCTCAAGGCAGAGACTCATCTCACTGTGCCAAACTCACTCTCACAAGGAAAGAGATGGAAAGACTGACAATTATGGTGGAATAAGCAGAAGCGGCTGAGAATTGTGCTGATAAGAGGTGAAAAGGCTGAAAATTTTGCAGAAAAGAGGTGAATCAGCAGAATTTCTGCATAAAAGAGGCAAAGAAGCAGAAACTTGCGCTGAAAAGGGATGAATCAGCAGAGTTTCTGCTGAAAAGAGTTTTTTTTTCTGAAAACAGCCAAAAAAGCTGGAATTTGTGCTGAAAAGGGGTGAAGAAGCTAAAGTATACCAAATCAAAGTATTTGTGCCAAAACATAGTGTTTCTACGATATTGTGGTACTACTACATTACAACATGAATACGGATTAAAGATGAAAGAAACTGGCAAGAAATTCCTCCACTACAAACCAGTCTGATACCACTTCTTTGCAGTGTTCACATTTTCACATTTAGTAAGGCACTACCCAAAAGGCGCCACAAGAGGGCACTCCAACACAAGAGATGACCTATGTACACTGATGCACTTAGTAACAGTCAGCCTCCTACTTTGCCACTACGTAATACAGCGGAAATACAGTAGCAGAAATACAATGTTTTTGCAGAAACACTGTAATTTCACTCAAATACTATGAAATAGCAGTAATACTATGACTTAGAAGTAATACTATAACAAAAGGGATTCCTCAAAATACTATGTAATTGCAGTAATTCTATGATTTGGCAGAAATACTGTACTTCGTACAAATACAATGCTTTGGTAAAAATACTATATTGTGATTTGAACTCTATGATTTGAAAAAGATGAGAGCATTGAAAAAGGTGAAAAGGCTAAAATGAGCAGAAAAGAGATGAATCAGCAGAATTTCTGCAGAAAAGAGGCAAAGAAGCAGAACGTTGCGCTGAAAAGAGGTGAATGAGCAGAATTTCTGCTGAAAAGTGGCAAAGAAGCAGAACATTGCGCTGAAAAGAGGTGAATGAGCAGAATTTCTGCTGAAAAGAGGCAGAATTTCTGCTGAAAAGAGGCAGAAGGTTCTGTATGTAGAAAAAGAAACACGATGAACCATGTGTGAAATAAATAAAGAAATGAAATGAAAGGACAACCTGATTCTGCTCAAATTCACCAATCAGAGCTACTGCCTCTGTCTGCTTCATTAGGCTGTGTACTTGTATGTATTTAGGTCTATATTAGAAAAGCTGCTAAAATTATAAAACTTTGCAGAATTGTGATAAATGATCAATATAAATGACAGGTCTGTGATAGTGTTTAAATTTGTAATGAAAAAAAAATGTTGTAGCAAGGTGGGATTGAACCCACGACCTTTGAGGTGCAGAGCCGTGTCATTACTGATTGCGCCAGCTGGCAAGGGGGCGGGCGGCTGAAAGACAGACATTTGTGCAGTCAGAAAATAGATCGCGGTGAGCGGCGAAAAGCGCCGTTTTTTTGAGTTACAAAACGTCGTGTAACTCAAAAACTAGGAGGGCTAGCAGAATAATTCTTGTACTGGGTGAATCAGCGGACTTTGGTGTATTTTGACTGCGATTTTCATTGCTCTTTGTACCTCCGTCGCGGAGATATGACGAGAGAAGAAACAGCTTCATTTTCAGAGTGTGAGAACTGAGAGGAGGACAGATTTCCACCCCTCAAACAAACGTAATTCATTGCTCAACGGTAAGATGAATGTAAAAACTGCTTCCACTGTGAGTGTCAGGAGTGTCTGAAGATATATTGGCACAAGCCTCATGTCCTAACTTTGCTTTGTTCAAGAGATATGGCGATTTTAAAATGCCTCCTGTTACAGAATTTCAGCTCTGAATTTCAAAACCTCCCTATACACTTTGAATGGGGAGTAACCTGACTATGTGTCACTTCGAGGTGAATTGCGAAAAAACGGTAAATCTCACAATAAAGACAGTAACATTGTTTGAAAGCCAGCAAAAATACCTACGTTTTGATGTATAATTTGTGGGGGTTGAGTGGAAATCGAGCGAGTAGCAAGAAGTTGTTTGGACATGAAGAGAAAATTCAGAACAGACCAGCACTCACTCTGAGTTAATTGCATAGCAACCATAGCAACGCATGTATTTTCTGAAAAATCACAATTTTAGAACTGAAAACTTAAAGAGAGATAAGATTAAAACGGTAGAAGATCTGAAAAAGCTGAATCACACAGGAATAGCCCAATAATCTGAGAACATTTTAAAGTTTGAATGGAGTTTCTAGGTGAAAGTATGAGGAAGCAGTTAAGTTTCAAAACCAAGCAAGTTTTAGCAGAATTGTGGAAGTTTTCCATTCATTTCAATGGGACAAATTAAAGGAAAAAAGTGTAATATTTTAAAAAGTATAATAGTAATAAACACCAAAAGTCATAGCTGGAATTAGCAGAAAGAGCAGAACAGTTTAGAGTTTGAACTGAGAAAATCGGCTGAAAACTGAGGGAGTAGTTAAGTGCCGAAAAACGTACGGAAGCAACCAGAATAATAAAGAATAAAGAGAAACAGGAACTCAATAGTGTGGAAGCCCTTTAGGGCATCCACACAATAATAAAGAACTAGAAAAAATTGCATTTCCTGCGAAAATGCTGTGTGGATGCCTTATCGCTGAAGCTGTCTGCTGAAAAGCTGAAAAAGATGAAAAGTTGCAAAAAGTTGTATGGTGGTGAAAAAAAAAATGTTGCCATGAGCAGGATTTGAACCTGGCCCTCGTGGGCTGAAGGCAGCAACTCATCTCACTGAGCCAAACTTATTCTCACAGAGAAGAGATGGACAGACGGACAATTCTGCTGAAATGAGCAGAAGCTGCTGAGAATTGTGCTGATGAGAGGTGAACAGGCTGAAAATTTTGCAGAAAAGAGGTGACTCAGCAGAATTTCTGCAGAAAAGAGGGAAAGAAGCAGAATGTTGCGCTGAAAAGAGGTGAATGAGCAGAATTTCTGCTGAAAAGAGGCAGAAGGTTCTGTATGTAGAAAAAGAAACACTGTTCAACCATGTGTGAAATAAATAAAGAAATGAAATGAAAGAACAACCTGGTTCTGCTCAATCTCACCAATCAGAGGTACTGCCTCTGTCTGCTTCATCAGGCTGTGTACTTGTTTCTGCCATGGAGCGTTAACAATTGTGCTGATAAGAGGTGAAAAGGCTGAAAATTTTGCAGAAAAGAGGTGAATCAGCAGAATTTCTGCAGAAAAGAGGCAGAGAAGCAGATACTTGCACTGAAAAGAGATGAATCAGCAGAGTTTCTGCTGAAAATATTTTTTTTTATGAAAACAGCCAAAAAAGCTGGAATTTGTGCTGAAAAGGGTTGAAAAAAATGAAAATTTTGCTGAAAAGGGGTGAAGAAGCTAAAGTATACCAAAGCAAAGTATTTGTGCCAAAACTTCCATATTGTGGTACTACTACATTACAACATGAATACGGATTAAAGATGAAAGAAACTGGCAACAAATTCCTCCACTACAAACCAGTCTGATACCACTGTGCAGTGTTCATGTTTACTAAGGCACTACCCAAAAAGCAACACAAGAGGGCACTCCAACACAAGAGATGACCTATGTACACTGATGCACTTAGTAACAGTCAGCCTCCTACTTTGCCACTACGTAATACAGCGGAAATACAGTAGCAGAAATACAATGTTTTTGCAGAAGCACTGTAATTTCACTCAAATACTATGAAATAGCAGTAATACTATGATTTGGCAGAAATACTATGTTTCAGTACAAATACTATGACAAAGCAGAAATACTATGACTTAGAAGTAATACTATAACAAAAGGGATTCCTCAAAATACTATGAAATTGCAGTAATTCTATGATTTGGCAGAAATACTGTACTTTGTACAAATACAATGCTTTGGTAAAAATACTATATTTTGATTTGAACTCTATGATTTGAAAAAGATGAAAGCATTGAAAAAGGTGAAAAGGCTGAAATGAGCAGAAAAGAGATGAATCAGCAGAATTTCTGCAGAAAAGAGGCAAAGAAGCAGAACGTTGCGCTGAAAAGAGGTGAATGAGCAGAATTTCTGCTGAAAAGAGGCAAAGAAGCAGAACGTTGCGCTGAAAAGAGGTGAATGAGCAGAATTTCTGCAGAAAAGAGGCAGAATTTCTGCTGAAAAGAGGCAGAAGGTTCTGTATGTAGAAAAAGAAACACGATGAACCATGTGTGAAATAAATAAAGAAATGAAATGAAAGAACAACCTGATTCTGCTCAAATTCACCAATCAGAGCTACTGCCTCTGTCTGCTTCCTTAGGCTGGGTACTTGTATGTATTTCGGTCCATATTAGAAAAGCTGCTAAAATTATAAAACTTTGCAGAATTGTAACAAATGATCAATATAAATGACAGGTCTGTGATAGTGTTTAAATTTGTAATGAAAAAAAAATGTTGAAGCAAGGTGGGATTGAACCCAGGACCTTTGAGCTGCAGAGCCGTGTCATTACTGATTGCGCCACCTGGCAAGGGGGCGGGCGGCTGAAAAACAAATAGATCAGCAATCAGAAATAGATCGCGGTGAGAGGCGAAAAGCGCCGTTTTTTGGAGTTACAAAACGTCGTGTAACTCAAAAACTAGGAGGGCTAGCAGCATAATTCTTGCACTGGGTGAATCAGCGGACTTTGGTGTATTTTGACTGCGATTTTCATAGCTCTTTGTACCTCCGTCGCGGAGATATGACAAGAGAAGGAACGGCTTCATTTTCAGAGTGTGAGAACTGAGAGGAGGACAGATTTCCACCCCTCAAACAAACGTAATTTATGGCTCAACGGTAAGATGAATGTAAAAACGGCTTCCACTGTGAGTGTCAGCAGTGTCTGAAGATATATTGGCACAAGCCTCATGTCCTAACTTTGCTTTGTTAAGGAGATATGGCGACTTCAAAATGCCTCCCGTTACAGAATTTCAGCTCTGAATTTCAAAACCTCCCCATAGACTTTGAATGGGAAGTAACCAGACTATGTGTCACTTCGAGGCAAATTGCGAAAAAACGGTAAATCTCACAATAAAGATAGTAACATTGTCTGAAAGCCAGCAAAAATACCTACGTTTTGATGTATAATTTGTGGAGGTTGAGTGGAAATTGAGCGAGTAGCAAGAAGTTGTTCAGACATGAAGAGAAAATTCAGAACAGACCAGCACACACTCTGAGTTAATTGCATAGCAACCATAGCAACGCATGTATTTTCTGAAAAATCACAATTTTGCAACTGAAAACTTAAAGAGGTATAAAATGAAAACCGTAGAAGATCTGAAAAAGCTGAATCACACAGGAATAGCCCAATAATCTGAGAACATTTTAAAGTTTGAATGGAGTTTCTAGGTGAAAGTATGAGTAAGCAGTTAAGTTTCAAAACCAAGCAAGTTTTAGCAGAATTGTGGAAGTTTTCCATTCATTTCAATGGGACAAATTAAAGGAAAAAAGTGTAATATTTTAAAAAGTATAATAGTAATAAACACCAAAAGTCATAGCAGTCGTTAGCAGAAAGAGCAGAACAGTTTAGAGTTTGAACTGAGAAAATCGGCTGAAAACTGAGGGAGTAGTTAAGTGCCGAAAAACGTACGGAAGCAACTTTAAGAATATTAAAGAATAAAGAGAAACAGGAACTCAATAGTGTGGATGCCTTTGAAGGCATCCACACAATAATAATAATAAAGAATAAAGAGAAACAGGATCTCAATAGTGTGGATGCCTCCAGCATCCACACAATTAAAGAATAAAGAGAAACAGGAACTCAATAGTGTGGATGCCTTTGAAGGCATCCACACAACTAGAAAAAATTGCATTTCCTGCGAAAATGCAGTGTGGATGCTTTAAAGCTGAAGCTGTCTGCTGAAACTAGCTGAAAAAGCTGAGAAGTGTCAGAAATTGTAAAAACTTTGCAGAAGCAAAGGAACTTTGCTAAAATGTAGTAACTTAGCAGAACTGTAATATCTTAGAGGAAACATAATACTTGGCAGAAATACAATAGCAAAGCAGAACATAGCAGAAATATTGTAACTTACAAGAAACATGACAACTTCTCAAAAATAGAAGAACTTAGGAGAAATAGTATAAGATAACAGAAAGAATATATTTAGCCAAGCATTCTTAAACATTGCAGATATACTATGTTTTAGCACAATACTATAAAATGGCAGAAATACTAAAATTAAGCAGAAATACTATATGAAGTACAAATCCTATAAAAAACAGAAATAATGTACTATGATTTGGTAGAAAAACTATAATTAATCAAAAATAGCATAGTTTTTAGCAAAAATACTAATTTCTGCACAAATCTTATAAAATAGCAGAAATAGTATGATTTAGCAGAAATGCTCTATTTAGCACAAATCTTATAAAATAGCAGAAATAGTATGATTTAGCAGAAATGCTGTATTTAGCACAAATCTCATAAAATAGCAGAAAAAGTATGATTTAGCAGAAATGCTGTAATTAGCACAAATCTCATAAAAAAGTAAAAATAGTATGATTTAGCTGAAATGCTCTATTTAGCACAAATCTTATAAAATAGCAGAAATAGTATGATTTAGCAGAAATTCTGTATTTAGCACAAATCTCATAAAATAGCAGAAATAGTATGATTTAGCAGAAAAGCTATATAGTGAAATTTTTGCTGAAAAGGGGTGAAAAAATGAAAATTTTGCTAAAAAGGGGTGAAGAAGCTAAAGTATACCAAATCCAAGTATGTGTGCCAAAACATAGTATTTCTGCCATATTGTGATATTTGTGCCACAAAAGTTACTACATTAAAACATGAATACGGATTAAAGATGAAAGAAACTGGCAACAAATTCCTCCACTACAAACCAGTCTGATACCACTTCTTTGCAGTGTTCACGTTTACTAAGGCACTACCCAAAAGGCGCCACAAGAGGGCACTCCAACACAAGAGATGACCTATGTACACTGATGCACTTAGTAACAGTCAGCCTCTGGCAGAAATAATGTGATTTAGTAGTAATACTATAACATAACAGATATACTGTGATGTTGCAGACATAGTATGTTTTTGCACTACTCATTTATAGTGAAAAAAAATAGCAATATAAATTACAGGTCTGTGATAGTGTTTAAATTTGTAGTGAAAAAGAAATGTTGACCAAGGTGGGCTTGAACCCACGACCTTTGAGCTGCAGAGCCGAGTCATTACTGATTGCGCCACCTGGGAAGGGGGGGCGGGCGGCTGAAAAACTAAGACATCAGCAATCAGAAATAGATCGCGGTGACAGGCGAAAAGCGCCGTTTTTTGGAGTTACAAAACGTCATGTAACTCATAAACTAGGAGGGATAG
Organism: Pelmatolapia mariae; assembly: GCF_036321145.2. NCBI lineage: Eukaryota > Metazoa > Chordata > Actinopteri > Cichliformes > Cichlidae > Pelmatolapia > Pelmatolapia mariae. Next base: position 60,335,187 of record NC_086229.1, on the reverse strand, counting down.
AAGCATAATTCTTGTACTGGGTGAATCAGCGGACTTTGGTGTACTTTGACCGCGATTTTCATAGCTCTTTGTACCTCCATCGCCGAGATATGACTAGAGAAGAAACGGCTTCATTTTCAGAGTTTGAAGACTGAGAGAAGGACAGATTTCCATTAGGAAAGCTGCTAAAATCATAAAAGTTTGCAGAATTGTAATAAATAAACAATATCAATTACTTGTCTGTGATAGTGCATTAATTTGTAGGGGGGAAAAAAACGATAACCAAGGTGGAGTTGAACCGACGATCTTCGGCCTGCCGACCGATGTCATTACCAGCTGCGCCACTGGGAAACAGAGCAGTGATTTAGAAAACGGGAAGATGAACTGTCAGAATTAGATCGCGGTGAGACGTAAAACGCCGTTTTTTGGAGTTACAAAACGTTGTGTAACTCAAAAACTAGGAGGGCTAGCATAATTCTTCTACTGGGTGAATCAGCGGACTTTGGTGTACTTTGACTGCGATTTTCATTGCTCTTTGTACCTCCGTCGCGGAGATATGACGAGAGAAGGAACGGCTTCATTTTCAGACTTTGAAAAGTGAAATGGGAGGACAGATTTCCACCCCTCAAACAAACATAATTTATGGCTCAACAGTAAGATGACTGTAAAAACTTCTCCACTTTGATTCAACAGAAATACTATTATGGAGGAGTAATACTTTAACATGGGAGAAATATTGATACAGACACACAAACATACACAGAGCCTAAAGGGAGCAGTGGCTGTTAAGAGTCTGGGCTTGGTATATCTAGGTCAGCTAAATTGGCTGCACCTGCTGTAATCAGCCCTTACACACACAGACACAGAGAGAGCTATGGGTTTTCTTCAGTGTATTTCTCACATTCAGGATTCCCCTCGAACAAATGGCCATAATTTCCCAACCATAGGGGCTACAACGCTCATTGTGACACCATTTTGTTCAGAAGAGATGGGGGAATCTGCAGGTCTTCTTTCTTTCAGAGATAGAATATACATTTTTGAAGATATATGACTTGTAATACACTGTAACTGAGTAGAGGCAAAGCAAAACTGCCTTGACTTGCCCTCAAACAACATTTTGTAACTCTAAATCTATTTGGAGTATCGATATCATTCTTTCACCGTAAGACACAGCAGGCTTCGGTGAACAGTCAGGAAATTTTCAGGTCTCAGGTCTAACATTTTTTTGTTCAGAAGAGATGGGGGAATCGTCAAGTGTTTTCTTTTTTTTTTTTTTTTTTAAATATGAATAATTAATAATAATAATAATAATGCATTGGATTTATATAGTGCTTTTCAAGGCACCCAAAGCGCTTTACAATGACATTATTCATTCACGCTCACATTCACACACTGGTGGAGGCAAGCTACGGTTGTAGCCACAGCTGCCCAGGGGCAGACTGACAGAAGCGAGGCTGCCATATCGCGCCATCGGCCCCTCTGGCCAACACCAGTAGGCGGTAGGGTAAAGTGTCTTGCCCAAGGACACAACGACCAGGACAGAGAGGCCGGGGATCGAACCGGCGACCTTCCAGTTACAGGTGCCCTATGATTTAGCAGAAATGCTGTATTTATCACAAATCTCATAAAAAAGCAGAAAAAGTATGATTTAGCAGAAATGCTGTATTTAGCACAAATCTCATAAAAAAGCAGAAAAAGTATGATTTAGCAGAAATGCTGTATTTAGAACAAATCTCATAAAAAAGCAGAAAAAGTATGATTTAGCAGAAATGCTGTATTTAGCACAAATCTCACAAAATAGCAGAAAAAGTATGATTTAGCAGAACTGCTGTATTTAGCACAAATGCTGAAACATAGCAGTAGTGCTATTACTTAGCACAATAGTAATAACTGAAATAGAAAAATTGGAAAAGCAAATGGACAGCTGAACAAATGCTGAACATGCTAAGGGTCCCTCAAATGTGATTGTTAAATGAAAATAAATCTGTAAAAAAAAGTATAACAGTCACACAATCACAAAGATGGACAAATATAGAAACACACAAGCACAGAGAGGCACACACAGGATCAAATTCAGTCAACCAGTCTAAATATATTGAATTTAAATCATACAATAAGATGCTCCCATAAAAAGGCTCTCTCTCTCTCTCTCTGTGTCAAACACACACACACACACACACACACACACACACACACACACACACACACACACACAGGGAGAGAAAACCAAGTTTCTAGGTCAGTCAAGCAGCCTGGGAGCTGCTAAATTTGAATCCACCAATCAGAGAGGCTCTGTGCTTTTTCCCGCCAAAACAGGTGCACCTCTTTTTACACACACGCAGCACAGAGACAGGATTTCTGCAGTCTATTTCTCATAGTCAGGACTCCCCTCAAACAAATGGCCATAATTTCCTAACCGTAGGGGCTAGAACGGTCATTCTTACACCGTTTTGTTCAGAAGAGATGGGGGAATCTTAATGTGTTGACAATTTATCATTAAAATATGAATTATTAAAGATATTTGACTTCTAATGCACCATAACTGAGTAGAGGCAAAGCCAAAACTGCATTGACTTGCCCTCAAACAACGCTTTCTAACTCAAAATCTATTTGGAGTATCGATATCATTCTTTCACCGTAAGAGACAGCAGGCTTTGGTGAACAATCCTGGAAATTTTCAGGTCTCTGTGTAAATCCAAAAAAAAGATATGACGAGAGAAAAAAGTGCCTCATTTCCAGAGTTTGAAATCTGAAGAAATCTGAGCGAGGGACAAATTTCCTACCCTCAAACAAACCCAATTCATGGCAAAATGGTAATAGATGAGAAAAAAATTCTTGAATTGTGAGCGTCAGGAGTGTCTGAAGATATATTGGCACAAGCCTCATGTCTTAACTTCGCTTCGTTCGGGAGATATGACGATTCAAAAATGCCTCTCATTACAGAAATCAAGCGGTGATTTTGAACAAATGCTCCATTGACTTTCTATGGAGATTTTTGAGAGTTTGTGTTGCTCTGGGGAGATTTGCCAAAATTCTATAAATCCCACAACAATGACAGTGACATTTTCTGAAAGCCAGCAAAAATACCTACGTTTTGATGTATAATTTGTGTGGGTTGAGTGAAAATTGAACGAGTAACAAGAAGTTGTTCGGACATGAAGAGAAGACTGCAAAACTTACAGTGGCTCACTGAAAGCCAAGTGCATAGCAACCATAACAACGCATGTATTTTGTGAAAAATCACAAAAATGAAACTCAAAACTTAAAGAGGGATAAGATGAAAATTGTAACAGATATGAAAAAGCTGAATCATACAAGAATAGCAGAAAAATTTGTGAACATTTTAAAGTTTGAATGGTTGTTCTAGGTAAAAGTATGAGGAAGTAGTTAAGTTTCAAAAACAAGCAAGTTTTAGCAGAATTTTGGAAGTTTTCCATTCATTTCAATGGGACAAAAAAAAGCATTAAAAGCTTAATATTTTAAAAAGTATAATAGCAAAAAATACCAAAAGATATAGCACACATTAGCAGAAATAGCAGAATAGTTTAAAATTTGAATGGTGAAAATCGGCTGAAAATTGTGGAAGTAGTTAAGTGCCAAAAAACCTACAAAAATTGGCAACTAGAATAATAATAAAGTATAAAGAATAAAGAGAAACAGGAAAACAATAGTGTGGATGCATAAAGCATCCACACAACTAGAAAAAATTGCATTTCCTGCGAAAATGCTGTGTGGATGCCTTAATGCTGAAGCTGTCTGCTGAAAAGCTGAAAAAGATGAAAAGTAGCAAAAGTTGTATGGTTGCGAAAAAAAAAAAATGTTCTCCTAAGCAGGATTTGAACCTGGCCCCCCTAGTCTAAAGGCCTCAACTCATCTCACTGTGCCAAACTCACTCAGACAAAGAAAGAGATGGAGAGACTGACAATTATGGTGGAATGAGCAGAAGCTGCTGAGAATTGTCCTGATAACACATAAAAGCACTGAAAATTTCGCAGAAAAGAGGTAAATCAGCAGAATTTCTGCAGAAAAGAGGCAAAGAAGCAGAACATTGCGCTGAAAAGAGGTGAATCAGCACAATTTCTGCTGAAAAGAGGCAGAACAACCTGGTTCTGCTCAAATTCACCAATCAGAGGTACTGCTTCTGTCTGTTTCATCAGGCTGTGTACGTGTATATATTTCTGCAAATTAATTTTGCTGATAAGAGGTGAAAAGGCTGAAAATTTTGCAGAAAAGAGGTGAATCAGCAGAATTTCTGCAGAAAAGAGGCAAAGAAGCAGAAACTTGCGCTGAAAAGAGATGAATCAGCAGAGTTTCTGCTGAAAAGAGTTTTTTTTTCAGAAAACAGCCAAAAAAGCTGGAATTTGTGCTGAAAAGGGGTGAAGAAGCTAAAGTATACCAAATCAAAGTATTTGTGCCAAAACATAGTGTTTCTGCCATATTGTGGTACTACTACATTACAACATGAATATGGATTAAAGATTAAAGAAACTGGCAACAAATTCCTCCACTACAAACCAGTCTGATACCGCTTCTTTGCAGTGTTCACATTTTCACATTTAGTAAGGCACTACCCAAAAGGTGCCACAAGAGGGCACTCCAACACAAGAGATGACCTATGTACACTGATGCACTTAGTAACAGTCAGCCTCCTACTTTGCCACTACGTAATACAGCGGAAATACAGTAGCAGAAATACAATGTTTTTGCAGAAACACTATAATTTCACTCAAATACTATGAAATAGCAGTAATACTATGATTTGGCAGAAATACTATGTTTCAGTACAAATACTATGACAAAGCAGAAATACTATGACTTAGAAGTAATACTATAACAAAAGGGATTCCTCAAAATACTATGAAATTGCAGTAATTCTATGATTTGGCAGAAATACTGTACTTCGTACAAATACAATGCTTTGGTAAAAATACTATATTTTGATTTGAACTCTATGATTTGAAAAAGATGAAAGCATTGAAAAAGGTGAAAAGGCTGAAAATTTTGCAGAAAAGAAATGAATCAGCAGAATTTCTGCAGAAAAGAGGCAAAGAAGCAGAACGTTGCGCTGAAAAGAGGTGAATGAGCAGAATTTCTGCTGAAAAGAGGCAGAATTTCTGCTGAAAAGAGGCAGAAGGTTCTGTATGTAGAAAAAGAAACACGATAAACCATGTGTGAAATAAAGAAATGAAATGAAAGAACAACCTGATTCTGCTCAAATTCACCAATCAGAGCTACTGCCTCTGTCTGCTGCATTAGGCTGGGCACTTGTATGTATTTCGGTAAATATTAGAAAAGCTGCTAAAATGATAAAACTTTGCAGAATTGTAATAAATGATCAATATAAATTACAGGTCTGTGATAGTGTTTAAATTAGTAATGAAAAAAAAATGTTGAAGCAAGGCAGAAGGTTCTGTATGTAGAAAAAGAAACACTGTTCAACCATGTGTGAAATAAATAAAGAAATGAAATGAAAGAACAACCTGGTTCTGCTCAATCTCACCAATCAGAGGTACTGCCTCTGTCTGCTTCATCAGGCTGTGTACTTGTTTCTGCCATGGGGCGTTAACAATTGTGCTGATAAGAGGTGAAAAGCCTGAAAATTTTGCAGAAAAGAGGTGAATCAGCAGAATTTCTGCAGAAAAGAGGCAAAGAAGCAGATACTTGCACTGAAAAGAGATGAATCAGCAGAGTTTCTGCTGAAAATATTTTTTTTTATGAAAACAGCCAAAAAAGCTGGAATTCGTGCTGAAAAGGGTTGAAAAAAATGACAATTTTGCTGAAAAGGGGTGAGGAAGTTTACCAAATCAAAGTATTTGTGCCAAAACTTCCATATTGTGGTACTACTACATTACAACATGAATACGGATTAAAGATGAAAGAAACTGGCAACAAATTCCTCCACTACAAACCAGTCTGATACCACTACTTTGCAGTATTCACGTTTACTAAGGCACTACCCAAAAGGCGCCACAAGAGGGCACTCCAACACAAGAGATGACCTATGTACACTGATGCACTTAGTAACAGTCAGCCTCCTACTTTGCCACTACGTAATACAGCGGAAATATAGTAGCAGAAATACAATGTTTTTGCAGAAACACTGTAATTTCACTCAAATACTATGAAATAGCAGTAATATTATGATTTGGCAGAAATACTATGTTTCAGTACAAATACTATGACAAAGCAGAAATACTATGACTTAGAAGTAATACTATAACAAAAGGGATTCCTCAAAATACTATGTAATTGCAGTAATTCTATGATTTGGCAGAAATACTGTACTTCGTACAAATACAATGCTTTGGTAAAAATACTATATTTTGATTTTAACTCTATGATTTGAAAAAGATGAAAGCATTGAAAAAGGTGAAAAGGCTAAAATGAGCAGAAAAGAGATGAATCAGCAGAATTTCTGCAGAAAAGAGGCAAAGAAGCAGAACGTTGCGCTGAAAAGAGGTGAATGAGCAGAATTTCTGCTGAAAAGAGGCAGAATTTCTGCTGAAAAGAGGCAGAAGGTTCTGTATGTAGAAAAAGAAACACGATGAACCATGTGTGAAATAAATAAAGAAATGAAATGAAAGAACAACCTGATTCTGCTCAAATTCACCAATCAGAGCTACTGCCTCTGTCTGCTGCATTAGGCTGGGCACTTGTATGTATTTCGGTAAATATTAGAAAAGCTGCTAAAATGATAAAACTTTGCAGAATTGTAATAAATGATCAATATAAATTACAGGTCTGTGATAGTGTTTAAATTAGTAATGAAAAAAAAAATGTTGAAGCAAGGTGGGATTGAACCCACGACCTTTAAGTTGCAGAGCCGTGTCATTAGTGATTGCGCCACCTGGCAAGGGAGCGCTCAGCTCAAAAACAAAGACATGACCAGTCAGAAAATAGATCGCGGTGAGCGGCGAAAAAGCGCCGTTTTTTGGAGTTACAAAACGTCATGTAACTCAAAAACTAGGAGGGCTAGCAGCATAATTCTTGTACTGGGTGAATCAGCGGACTTTGGTGCATTTTGACTGCGATTTTCATAGCTCTTTGTACCTCCGTCGCGGAGATATGACGAGAGAAGGAACGGCTTCATTTCCAGAGTTTGAAGACTGAGAGAAGGACAGATTTCTGCTAAAAAAGAGGTGTAGACGCGCTTGATGGAGATGGCTTCATGTATAAGGGTACACTGAAGAGTGTCAAGAAAGGAGAGTGCATGCAAGCAGGGAAGATGTGTAACAACTGTCACAGGTAGGACTCGAACCTCTGCCACCGGGTCCCACAGCAGCGGCTCAACCCTCTGAGCCAAATGAGGTCTGGTCACAAAGGGGGCGGGTGTCTAAGACACAGAGACTTGAGCAGTCAGAATTAGATCGCGGTGAGCGGCGAAAAACGCCGGTTTTTGGAGTTACAAAACGTCGTGTAACTCAAAAACTAGGAGGGCTAGCAGAATAATTCTTGTACTGGGTGAATCAGCGGACTTTGGTGTATTTTGACTGCGATTTCCATAGCTCTTTGTAACTCTGTCGCGGAGATATGACGAGAGAAGAAACGGCTTCATTTCCAGAGTGTGAGAACTGAGAGGAGGACAGATTTCCACCCCTCAAACAAACGTAATTTATGGCTCAACGGTAAGATGAATGTAAAAACTGCTTCCACTGTGAGTGTCAGCAGTGTCTGAAGATATATTGGCACAAGCCTCATGTCCTAACTTTGCTTTGTTAATTAGATATGGCGATTTGAAAATGCCTCCTGTTACAGAATTTCAGCTCTGAATTTCAAAACCTCCCCATATACTTTGAATGGGAAGTAACCAGACTATGTGTCACTTCGAGGCAAATTGCGAAAAAACGGTAAATCTCACAATAAAGATAGTAACATTGTCTGAAAGCCAGCAAAAATACCTACGTTTTGATGTATAATTTGTGGAGGTTGAGTGGAAATTGAGCGAGTAGCAAGAAGTTGTTCGGACATGAAGAGAAAATTCAGAACAGACCAGCACTCACTCTGAGTTAATTGCATAGCAACCATAGCAACGCATGTATTTTCTGAAAAATCACAATTTTGGAACTGAAAACTTAAAGAGGTATAAAATGAAAACCGTAGAAGATCTGGAAAAGCTGAATCACACAGGAATAGCCCAATAATCTGAGAACATTTTAAAGTTTGAATGGAGTTTCTAGGTGAAAGTATGAGGAAGCAGTTAAGTTTCAAAACCAAGCAAGTTTTAGCAGAATTGTGGAAGTTTTCCATTGATTTCAATGGGACAAATTAAAGGAAAAAAGTGTAATATTTTAAAAAGTATAATAGTAATAAACACCAAAAGTCATAGCCATCATTAGCAGAAAGAGCAGAACAGTTCAGAGTTTGAACTGAGAAAATCGGCTGAAAACTGAGGAAGTAGTTAACCCTTGTGCACCCTGGACCAAAAAAAAAAAAAAAAGGGAGGGGGGGGGGGGGTCACACAGACCCCGGCAGCGCAGACCCAGGTCTCGTCGCGAAACAGGGCCCCGGCTCGGGGTGGGGGCGGATGGGGGTCAGGTGGACCCCCTGCTATAGCGGGTCTCGTCACAGCGTCGGACAAAGGCACCTAATCGGCTGTAACCCTCCATCGATCGGGTAAGTTACGATGGCAAACCTTGGGGTCTGGAGGGACCCCCAAGCGCCAAGGCAACAACTCTCAACTTCACATCATCATCTTCATCATCATCATCATCGTCTCCTTCTCGAGAGTGTTCACGTAAACCGGCCTCAGTGAGGACCTCGGACTCTCCCTGCCTGCTAGTCCTCCTACCTCCTTCCTCTTGGTTCTCCTGCTCCTCGCAGGGTAGGGCTTAGCCTTACGGGCCCCGGGTTACGCGTAAACCGGCCTAAGTGAGGACCTCGGACCTTCCATGCCTGCTGGTCCTCCTTCCTCCTTCTGCTCCATTCTCCTGCTCCTCGAAGGCGAGCACCTTGCCGGATGGGCCCCGGTTTACGCATAAACCGGCCTAAGTGAGGACTGGGGTAGCTCTCTACTCCGTGGGTACTCTGTGACCACTTAGTAATGGCGATGGGGTATTTCGCAACCCCAATGCACGTTCGTAAGTTACGATGGGAAACACTAGGGTCTGGAAGGACCCCCAAGCGCCACGGCAACAACTCTCAACTTCATATCATCATCTTCATCATCATCATCATCATCGTCTCCTTCTCGGCAGTGTTCGCGTAAACCAGCCTAAGTGGGGACCTCGGACTCTCCCTGCCTGCTAGTCCTCCTACCTCCTTCTGCTCTGTTCTGCTGCTCCTCGAAGGCAAGCACCTTGTCGGATGGGCCCCGGGTTATGCGTAAACCGGCCTAAGTGAGGACCTCGGACTCTCCCTGCCTCCAAGTCCTCCTTCCTCCTTCTGTTCCGTTCTCCTGCTCCTCACAGGGGAGCGTTTAGCCGGATTGGCCTCGGGTTACGCGTAAACCGGCCTTCGAGAGGAGCAGGGATGTTCTCTACTCCACGATTACTATGGGGTCAAAGCGTACCCACGATGGGGTATTTCGCCACCCCAATACACATTCGTGAGTTACGATGGCAAACACTGGGGTCCGGAGAGACCCCGAACCGCCGGAGGAAACAACTCTCAACTTCACATCATCATCATCATCATCATCATCATCATCGTCGTCTCCTTCTCGGCAGTGTTCGCGTAAACGGGCCTAAGTGAGGACCTCGGACTCTCCCTGCCTCCAAGTCCTCCTTCCTCCTTCTGCTCGGTTCTCCTGCTCCTCACAGGGGAGCGTTTAGCCGGATGGGCCTCGGGTTACACGTAAACCGGCCTTCGAGAGGAGCAGGGATGTTTTCAACTCCACGATTACTATGGGGTCAAAGTGTACCCACGATGGGGTATTTCGCAACCCCAATACACATTCGTGAGTTACGATGGCAAACACTGGGGTCTGGAGAGACCCCGAACCGCCATTCGTGAGTTACGATGGCAAACACTGGGGTCCGGAGGGACCCCGAACCGCCGGAGGAAACAACTCTCAACTTTAGATCATCATCATCATCATCATCATCATCATCATCATCATCATCATCATCGTCGTCGTCTCCTTCTCGGCAGTGTTCGCGTAAATGGCCCTAAGTGAGGACCTCGGACTCTCCCTGCCTCCAAGTCCTCCTTCCTCCTTCTGCTCCGTTCTCCTGCTCCTCACAGGGGAGCGTTTAGCCGGATGGGCCTCGGGTTACGCGTAAAACGGCCTTCGACAGGAGCAGGGATGTTCTCTACTCCACGATTACTATGGGGTCAAAGCGTACCCACGATGGGGTATTTCGCAACCCCAATACACATTCGTAAGTTACGATGGCAAACACTGGGGTCTGGAGGGACCCCGAACCGCCATTCGAAAGTTACGATGGCAAACACTGGGGTCCGGAGGGACCCCGAACCGCCGGAGCAAACAACTCTCAACTTCAGATCATCATCATCATCATCATCATCATCATCATCAATGTCTCCTTCTCGGCAGTGTTCGCGTAAACCGGCCTAAGTGAGGACCTCGGACTCTCCCTGCCTCTCCATCCTGCGACCTCCTTCTGCTCCGTTCTCCTGCTCCTCGCAGGTGAGCGCTTTGCCGGATGGGCCTCGGGTTACGCGTAAATGGGCCTAAGTGAGGACCTCGGGCTCTCCGTTGCTCCTCGTCTTCCTTGCTCCTTCTCCATCATTCTCCTGCGCCTCGCTAGTGAAAGAGCAGCTGTTTGGTCTGCCTATTACGCGAACACCGCCCTCCAGTTGGACCTCGGGCTCTCCGTGCATCCTCGTCCTCCTTGCAGCTGTTTGGTCTGCCTATTACGCGAACACCATCCTCCGTTTGGACTTCAGACACTCCTTGCCTCCTCCTCATCCTTGCTCCCTCTACATCATTCAGATGCTCCTCGCTAGCGTACGCTTAGGTCTCCGGAGGGCCGGTTTCGCGAACACCCCCCTTCGGTGAGGACCTCGGGCTTTCCGTGCCTCCGTGTCCTCCTTGCTTTCTCTCCATCATTCTCAAGTGCCTCGCTAGTGAAAGCGCATCTGTTTGGCCTGCCCATTACGCGAACACCGCCCTCTGTTTATGCTCCTCGCTAGCATACGCTTATGTCTGCGGAGGGCCGGTTTCGCGAACACCCCCTTCGGTGAGGACCTCGGGATCTCCGTTGCTCCGCGTCCTCCTTGCTCCTTCTCCTTCGTTCTCATGCGCCTCGCTAGTGAAAGAGAAGCTGTTTGGCCTGCCTAGTACACGAACACCGCCCTCGGTTTATGCTCCTCGCGAGAGTGGGCTGAGGTCTGCGGAGGGCCTATTACGCGAACACCGCCCTCCAGTTGGACCTCGGGCTCTCCGTTGCTCCTCGTCCTCCTTGCTCCCTCTACATCCTTCTCAAGCGCCTCACACCGCCCTCCGTTTATGCTCCTCGCTAGCGTACGCTTATGTCTGCGGAGGGCCGGTTTCTTGAACACCGCCATCGGTGAGGACCTCTGGATCTCCTTTGCTCCTCGTCCTCCCTGCTCCCTCTCCTTTGTTCTCATGCGCCTCGCTAGTGAAAGAGAAGCTGTTTGGCCTGCCTATTACGTGAACACTGCCCTCCAGTTGGACCTCGGGCTCTCCATGCCTCCTCGTCCTCCTTGCTCCCTCTACATCGTTCTCAAGTGCCTCGCTAGTGAAAGCGAAGCTGTTTTGCCTGCCTATTACGTGAACACCGCCCTCCAGTTGGACCTCGGGCTCTCCGTGTCTCCTCCTCCTCCTTGCTCCCTCTCATTGTTCTCAAGTGCCTCGCTAGTGAAAGAGCAGCCGTTTGGCCTACCCATTACGTGAACATGGCCCTCCATTTATGCTCCTCGCGAGCGTACGCTTAGGCCTGCGGATGGCCGGTTTCGCGAACACCGCCCTCTAGTTGGACCTCGGGCTCTCCGTTTCTCCTCGTACTCCTTACTCCCTCTACATCTTTCTCAAGCGCCTCGCTAGTGAAAGAGCAGCTCTGTGGCCTGCCTACTACGCGAACACCGCCCTCCGTTTGGACTTCAGACACTCCTTGCCTCCTCCTCATCCTTGCTCCCTCTACATCGTTCTCAAGTGCCTCGGTAGCGTACGCTTAGGTCTGCGGAGGGCGGGTTACGCGAACACCACCATTTTTGAGGAACCCAGTACCTCCTACACACACACACACACACACCCACACACAGACACACACACACACACACACACACACACGAGGCAGTGAGGAGGAGAAGGAGGTTGTTGCTACGCCTGCGTCGCGAAACCAGGGCTCATTGTGTGCGCGCCCGGAGTAGCTACGGGGAAACACGTGGGACAACCGACCAGTTTGGGGTCATGGTTTATTCAACGCGTATTTTCGGTGTGGTTTAACTTGGTAATCTGATCTGAAAGACTTTCCCTGAATGTGCCTTAATTTCACCTCTTTTTCCTTTCTCCTTTTCTTAGCTTACTGAAAATGTTGGCGACCAAAGGCCGGATTCAGGGACGTGTGCTGCTTGTGCTACTCGCGTTACGTGGGCAAACTGCTCGCTGTCATCATCGATACAAAGGTAAAGTGCAATCCCAGGGTTGTGTGCTGCTTGTGGTACTCGCTTTATGTAGACAAACTGCTTGCTGTCAACATCGATACAAAGATAACAAAAGAATAGCCTAGTGTAACGTAGTGTTTCATGTTTTGTTTTGTTTTTTTCTAGAATGATTCAAATGTAACCATCGTTTCCCCAACCCCGCAGGCTCTGCGACCCGTGAAGAACTGAGACTCCTTCTGGTCGGTATAACAGGCTCGAGAAAGAGTGCGTCCGGAAACACCATCCTGGGGGATGCGTACGCTTTCAAAGAGGACGTTTCGCCCGAGTCTCTCACCGACAGCTGTCTCAGAAAAGAGGCAGAGGGCGACAAACTGGTGGGAGAGGATGTGGTGAAAATCGGCCAGCTGCGGCTGGTCACAGAGTGTTACAAAGGAGATTACTGAGATTCGTTTGTAACAAAAGGCTGATTCTTTCAATGCACGCATCCTACGGTGAGATTTATATCATGTATTCACAGCCACCAGAGGCGCTGTACAGCACCGAGTGCCTGAAACACAGACAGTTTGTTGATATTTTTTTAATGTAAACCTTCTTTTTTTTTCATGTAAACCTGTTCTTGACATATCTACTGAGATTCGTTTGTCTTGAAAGGCTGATTCAACCCCGTTGTTGACTTTTATTTTGCCTTCCAGATTGCCTCAGTTGTATCGTGAGTGTAATTTCAAATAAAATAAAATAAAACTCAGAAGCATCTGTGTGTTGTATTCTTCTTCTTCTTCTTCTTCTTCTTCTCATTATTATTATTATTATTATTATTATTATTATTATTATTATTATTATTGTGATTATGCTTCATTTTCATGTGCTGGGGTATCAATGACCCCCATGGTGCCACAGCAGCTTCTGTGCGTGGTCCCCAAGTGCTACATTTTCTTTCCCGATCCCCTGACGAACCCATTAGAATCGCTCTGGGGCACTCTTCGACCCCAAATGATCATTCTGGGTTTTTTTTAACATTTTCATTCACCGGTCTCTACTGAGGTTGGGGTACTCTGGGACCCCCGGGGTCTGGGGCTGCCCCGAAGGGAAGCATGAGGGTTAACATTTTCATTCACCGGTCTCTACTGAGGGTGGGGTACTCTGAGACCCCCGGGGTCTGGGGCTGCCCCAAAGGGGAGCATGAGGGTTAACAGCGGCCTCCCATGGACGAACGCCATAGAGCCTGCCCGAAACTAGGAGAAAAATTGAAACGGGAGTGGCATCCGGGGAGGGAAACGTGGGTGTACGGGGCGCGGGAGCCAACCCTGATGCACGGCCTGTGAAATACGACCCAGTGGAGAAGGCGACGTGAGAGGATAGTGCTTGTATTACGCGAAACTCCCTGGCTTGTGGAGGACAGATGTGTGATAAGCATGAACACAGGCTCATGAACACAGGCTCATGAACACAAGCTCATGAACACAGGCGCAGGTCTCATGGAGAGGGTCTGAAATTGAGTCTCATGCGCTGAATAAAAAAAAAAAAAACAAATTAGGCAAGGTGAAATTGTAGGCCGGGAGTGATATTGGGTTGGTTCTGTTTTTTTTGGGGGGGGGGTTGTGCAAAACACACACGGAACAGAGTGTGGTGGAGGCTGGGACACGGACAGAGCACAGCTTTCGCGTAGCTTGCGTGTCGCTTCACCGTATTGTCTGTTACCACACGCGGGAGCCAACCCTGATGAGCGGCCTGTGAAATACGACCCAGTGGAGAAGGCGACGTGAGAGGATAGCGCTTGTATTACGCGAAACTCCCTGGCTTGTGGAGGACAGATGTGTGATAAGCATGAACACAGGCTCATGAACACAGGCTCATGAACACAAGCCCATGAACACAGGCGCAGGTCTCATGGAGAGGGTCTGAAATTGAGTCTCATGCGCTGAATAAAAAAAAAAAAAACAAAAACAAATTAAGCAAGGTAAAATTGTATGCAATCTTTATATATGCAGGGCAGTGAAATATCACAAAGTACAATGCTGACTAGTACAACAAGTAACATTAGGCCGGGATTGATAATGGGTTGTTTTTTTTGGGGGGGGGGGGTGTTGTGCAAAACACACACGGAACAGAGTGTGTTGGAGGCTGGGCGACGGACAGAGCACAGCTTTCGCGTAGCTTGCGTGTCGCTTCACTGTATTGTCTGTTACCACACGCGGGAGCCAACCCTGATGCTCGGCCTGTGAAATGCGACCCAGGGGTACTCTGGGACCCCCGGGGTCCGGAGCTGCCCCGAAGGGGAGCACGAGGGTTTTCCCGACCGAGAGTCCCGACCGAGAGAGTTTTCCCGACCGAGAGTCCCGACCGAGAAAGTTTTCCCGACCGAGAGTCCCGACCGAGAGTCCCGACCGAGAAAGTTTTCCCGACCGAGAGTCCCGACCGAGAGAGTTTTCCCGACCGAGAGTCCCGACCGAGAGACTTTTCCCGACCGAGAGAGTTTTCCCGACCGAGAGTCCAAATGAGGAAGTTTTCAAACAGGCAGTGTGTTTCACAAACTCAGGCTGGTATTTTCAGATCAGCTGCCATTTTCATTGTTTCATTTTATCATGGGTATGTGAAATGTTGTGCCGTGGTTCATCTTACACAATGATGATTGCTAAGCCAGATATGAGTCCTGAACGCCACACAGGCATTTGTAGGAAATCATGGTCAACTTTTGTATCTGTATCGTTTTTAACATTGTAAAAGCTGTAAAATGTAGATGAATGTGTTGAGAATAATAAAAAAAACGAAATCCAAAGTATAACTTTGACTTGACATTTATTTCTTTTGCATCACACAAAATCCATGCCATTTCACGTACATTACACAGAATCCATGAAAATGGGAAAGTTTTCCCGACCGAGAAAGTTTTCCCGACCGAGAGTCCCGACCGAGAGAGTTTTCCCGACCGAGAGTCCCGACCGAAAAAGTTTTCCCGACCGAGAGTCCCGACCGAGAGACTTTTCCCGACCGAGAGTCCCGACCGAGAAAGTTTTCCCGACCGAGAGTCAAAATGAGGAAGTTTTCAAACAGGCAGTGTGTTTCACAAACTCAGGCTGGTATTTTCAGATCAGCTGTCATTTTCATTGTTTCATTTTATCATGGGTATGTGAAGTGCCGTGGTTCATCTTACACAATGATGATTGCTAAGCCAGATATGAGTCCTGAACGCCACACAGGCATTTGTAGGAAATCATGGTCAACTTTTGTATCTGTATCGTTTTTAACATTGTAAAAGATGTAAAATGTAGATGAATGTGTTGAGAATAATTAAAAAAACGAAATCCAAAGTATAACATTTGACTTGACATTTATTTCTTTTGCATCACACAAAATCCATGCCATTTCACGTACATTACACAGAATCCATGAAAATGGGAAAGTTTTCCCGACCGAGAAAGTTTTCCCGACGGAGAGTCCCGACCGAGAAAGTTTTCCCGACCGAGAGTCCCGACCGAGAGACTTTTCCCGACCGAGAGTCCCGACCGAGAGAGTTTTCCCGACCGAGAGTCCCGACCGAGAAAGTTTTCCCGACCGAGAGTCCCGACCGAGAGCGCTTGTATTACGCGAAACTCCCTGGCTTGTGGAGGACAGATGTGTGATAAGCATGAACACAGGCTCATGAACACAGGCTCATGAACACAAGCTCATGAACACAGGCGCAGGTCTCATGGAGAGGGTCTGAAATTGAGTCTCATGCGCTGAATAAAAAAAAAAATAACAAAAACAAATTAAGCAAGGTGAAATTGTATGCAATCTTTATATATGCAGGGCAGTGAAATATCACAAAGTACAATGCTGACTAGTACAACAAGTAACATTAGGCCGGGATTGATATTGGGTTGGTTTTTTTTTTTTTGGGGGGGGGGGGGGGGGGGTGTTGTGCAAAACACACACGGAACAGAGTGTGGTGGAGGCTGGGACACGGACAGAGCACAGCTTTCGCGTAGCTTGCGTGTCGCTTCACCGTATTGTCTGTTACCACACGCAGGAGCCAACCCTGATGCGCGGCCTGTGAAATACGACCCAGTGGAGAAGGCGACGTGAGAGGATAGCGCTTGTATTACGCGAAACTCCCTGGCTTGTGGAGGACAGATGTGTGATAAGCATGAACACAGGCTCATGAACACAGGCTCATGAACACAAGCCCATGAACACAGGCGCAGGTCTCATGGAGAGGGTCTGAAATTGAGTCTCATGCGCTGAATAAAAAAAAAAATAACAAAAACAAATTAAGCAAGGTAAAATTGTATGCAATCTTTATATATGCAGGGCAGTGAAATATCACAAAGTACAATGCTGACTAGTACAACAAGTAACATTAGGCCGGGATTGATAATGGGTTGTTTTTTTTGGGGGGGGGGTGTTGTGCAAAACACACACGGAACAGAGTGTGTTGGAGGCTGGGCGACGGACAGAGCACAGCTTTCGCGTAACTTGCGTGTCGCTTCACTGTATTGTCTGTTACCACACGCGGGAGCCAACCCTGATGCTCGGCCTGTGAAATGCGACCCAGGGGTACTCTGGGACCCCCGGGGTCCGGAGCTGCCCCGAAGGGGAGCACGAGGGTTTTCCCGACCGAGAGTCCCGACCGAGAGAGTTTTCCCGACCGAGAAAGTTTTCCCGACCGAGAGTCCCGACCGAGAGTCCCGACCGAGAAAGTTTTCCCGACCGAGAGTCCCGACCGAGAGAGTTTTCCCGACCGAGAGTCCCGACCGAGAGACTTTTCCCGACTGAGAGAGTTTTCCCGACCGAGAGTCCAAATGAGGAAGTTTTCAAACAGGCAGTGTGTTTCACAAACTCAGTCTGGTATTTTCAGATCAGCTGCCATTTTCATTGTTTCATTTTATCATGGGTATGTGAAATGTTGTGCCGTGGTTCATCTTACACAATGATGATTGCTAAGCCAGATATGAGTCCTGAACGCCACACAGGCATTTGTAGGAAATCATGGTCAACTTTTGTATCTGTATCGTTTTTAACATTGTAAAAGCTGTAAAATGTAGATGAATGTGTTGAGAATAATAAAAAAAACGAAATCCAAAGTATAACTTTGACTTGACATTTATTTCTTTTGCATCACACAAAATCCATGCCATTTCACGTACATTACACAGAATCCATGAAAATGGGAAAGTTTTCCCGACTGAGAAAGTTTTCCCGACCGAGTGTCCCGACCGAGAGAGTTTTCCCGACCGAGAGTCCCGACCGAGAAAGTTTTCCCGACCGAGAGTCCCGACCGAGAGACTTTTCCCGACCGAGAAAGTTTTCCCGACCGAGAGAGTTTTCCCGACCGAGAGTCCAAATGAGGAAGTTTTCAAACAGGCAGTGTGTTTCACAAACTCAGTCTGGTATTTTCAGATCAGCTGCCATTTTCATTGTTTCATTTTATCATGGGTATGTGAAATGTTGTGCCGTGGTTCATCTTACACAATGATGATTGCTAAGCCAGATATGAGTCCTGAACGCCACACAGGCATTTGTAGGAAATCATGGTCAACTTTTGTATCTGTATCGTTTTTAACATTGTAAAAGATGTAAAATGTAGATGAATGTGTTGAGAATAATTAAAAAAACGAAATCCAAAGTATAACATTGACTTGACATTTATTTCTTTTGCATCACACAAAATCCATGCCATTTCACGTACATTACACAGAATCCATGAAAATGGGAAAGTTTTCCCGACCGAGAAAGTTTTCCCGACGGAGAGTCCCGACCGAGAGAGTTTTCCCGACCGAGAGTCCCGACCGAGAAAGTTTTCCCGACCGAGAGTCCCGACCGAGAGACTTTTCCCGACCGAGAGTCCCGACCGAGAAAGCTTTCCCGACCGAGAGTCCAAATGAGGAAGTTTTCAAACAGGCAGTGTGTTTCACAAACTCAGGCTGGTATTTTCAGATCAGCTGTCATTTTCATTGTTTCATTTTATCATGGGTATGTGAAGTGCCGTGGTTCATCTTACACAATGATGATTGCTAAGCCAGATATGAGTCCTGAACGCCACACAGGCATTTGTAGGAAATCATGGTCAACTTTTGTATCTGTATCGTTATTAACATTGTAAAAGATGTAAAATGTAGATGAATGTGTTGATAATCATAAAAAAAAAACGAAATCCAAAGTATAACTTTGCCATAACATTTATTTCTTTTGCATCACACAAAATCCATGCCATTTCACGTACATTACACAGAATCCATCAAAACGGCCAAACTTTCTTTACACCAAAACTTTCCCGACCGAGAGTCCCGACCGGGAAAGTTTTCCCGACCGAGAGTCCCGACCGAGAGTCCCGACCGAGACAGTTTTCCCAACCGAGAAAGTTTTCCCGACCGAGATAGTTTTCCCGACCGAGAGAGTTTTCCCGACCGAGAGTCCCGACCGAGAAAGTTTTCCCGACCGAGAGTCCCGACCGAGAGAGTTTTCCCGACCGAGAGTCCCGACCGAGAAAGTTTTCCCGACCGAGAGTCCCGACCGAGAAATTTTTCCCGACCGAGAGTCCAAATGAGAAAGTTTTCAAACAGGCAGTGTGTTTCATAGACTCAGGCTGGTATTTTCAGACCAGCTGTCATTTTCATTGTTTCATTTTATCATGGGTATGTGAAATGTTGTGCCGTGGTTCATCTTGCACAATGATGAAACGCCACACAGGCCTACAAACGCCACACAAGCATTTGTAGGAAATCATGGTCAACTTTTGTATGTGTATCGTTTTTAACATTGTAAAAGATGTAAAATGTAGGTGATTGTGTTGAGAATAATAAAAAACGAAATCCAAAGTATTGCTTTCCCATGACATTTATTTCTTTTGCATCACACAAAATCCATGCCATTTCACGTACATTACACAGAATCCATCAAAACGGCAAACCTTTCTTTACACCAAAACTTTCCCGACCGAGGGAGTTTTCCCGACTGAGAGAGTTTTCCCGACCGAGAGTCCCGACCGAGAAAGTACATTTGGTGTACACATTTTAAATTTTGAGCTCGATGCACCAACTCAGTGGAGGTCTCTTCGAGCAAAGTATACTGATAGTTTGACCTTAACAGAGAGGGCAAGCTGTAGGCAAGAGCAAACCCAAGCGGAAGAAGAAATTGAAGCGATGCCCGAGCCTGTTGCAGACTCTGAAGAAGAGTCTTTAGCCACAGCAATAACTGCGTCTTTCAATAAACCTCAACCGGAGCCTCAGCCAGAGCCTTCAACTTCAACTTCCTCCGCGCTAGCCACTGTGGGGTCACATGGGACATGTGCTGACTTGTGTGTGTTGTTGTGAACTTAGACAGATGTACATGTTAAGCTGCGGACATGTTTCCTTTGAGGCATGCATCAAGGAGAACGTGAGGGTAACTGGGAAACGAATGTGTTTTATGTGTAAGGTAGAATGCGCATTTTATCGACCGGTGCACACCAGCTGCGTGTCAGATGTTACCTGCGTTGACTGTAACCAGCGCAGAGTGTACATGATGCTATGCGGTCACGCGACCTGCGCGTGTGTGAACAAAGCTTGTTCAGAATGTAACACCAAACATACCGTGAGAAGTTTCTGTGAATGGATTGACAAACTAACAGCTTATCTGTGTATGATACATAAAAAACCTACTACAAGTATAGTAGATGTATTGCCATTACAAGTATTGCCATTATGAGTTTGGCTACTGCATCCAACATATTTTTGTATAATAAAGAACCACAAGTATTTCTACTACAAGTGTTATATTTGTGTATAATAAAAACTATTCTAAAATGGTGAATGTCAGTTACATTCTGTATAACATTCATTTATTGTACTGTGTAACAACATACATATTCAAATGTGATGGGCACAATCATTAACCACACAGTCTCTGTGTCTGCAAAGGCATCGGTTTATTGCAGTGTTTAAGAACATACAGATAAAATTGTACACAGTTAAGAAGAGCATAAACTAAACGCAAAGGGTATGTGATGGGCACAATCATTAACCACACAGTCTCTGTGTCTGCAAAGGCATCTGTTTATTGCAGCGTCTAACAACATACAGATACAATTGTGTGCAGTTGAGAAGAGCGTATTTTTTTTAAAAAGAAAGCAAAGCATACAGCTGTACACAAAAGAAAACAATACTTTGATCATAATGTAAAAGCAAACCGTACCGCTGTACACAAAAGACATCCAAGTGAACAACACTTTGCATTTCCCAAAGTGACACTCGTGTACATGAGCTAGTTTTTTGGCGTGAGGCACTTGCTTTTCTTAAGAAGCTGGAGATCTGCGCAGCAGGGCATACTTGCGGTTGAAAAAACCTCGGTTGAACTAAGAGATCGAGTGGAGATGCTCTGCCTGGTGGTTAGTCGATCAAGATCGCAACGAAGCGATAACTTCCTTACGTGTCAAGTACAGTTGGTTCACAAGGATTTGCATTCGACTTCTTGTTGTTGATCAGAGGCAAGGGAACCACATTGAAATACGCAATCGGTGCAGACGACACGTACACACGATACATCCTATTGTCTACCGCGCAGTCGCCTCACCAGCTTACGTTCCCAGACATGCAATCGCTCATACGTTATTGTATGAAGGATGTGAGCAAGCTTTCAGATGGCAAAGAAGACTACGACATGATCAGAGAACTGCAATGTCACCAGACTCAAAGCGCCGATCAGATCAAGTTCTGTGATAAGCTCGAAGGCTTAAAACTGAGATCAGATCCGCATTGCGAGGTAATAGACCGGCGTACAGACCTCAGAGGGCCACCTGTCGTTCACAGGAATCTAAAACCTAGAATGCGTAATACAGACACAGTGTTCCCGAGGCTGGCGTCGGACAATCCGCCTGTTGTTCACAGAAGCGGGGCTGTACAACCTACGGATTTCAGAGCACCACCTGTTGACAGGGATCTAAATCCCAGGACGTGCAATAAAGACAGTGTTCCCGAGGTCGGCGTCAGACAATCCACCTGTCGTTCACAGAAACTTGAAGCCGAATAATGACAGTCCCACACTCTTCGCCGAAGCGACACCCCGGCCTCTGCCTGTTAGAAACACCAGCTCATCTGGAAAGGACCCTGTCGGATTCGGGGAGGGTTACACTTTGCTGGCAGCTTATTATAACTACGGGAACAACAGTCCGAAGTGAACCAAGATCCAGTCAAACGCAACCGCCATGAAGACGGAGCACCTGTAGGATCCGGAATCCATCAGATACGTTACTGGACCCCTAAAGCTAAGGGTAGCATTAACGATCGTGAGCCCTACGAGTAAGAACACAGCTGTGACACGGACTCTTGATTCTCCCGCACCCATTGTATTAGTGTTTGTGAAGACACGTGAAGATAGAAGTGAAATGTTACACTTTTGTCTGTATGATATTGAACGACACAGTGCTGGCAAAGTATTACATTTCTTTATTTAGGTAAAGTTCACAAGTCAAGGTACATCACCAATACATGCAGGCTAGTTCGCTAACCAACAAGCTACGGGTTACCATTATTCCCAATATAGGTCGAGAATGTCCGAATGAGCTTAAAGTGGCGACAACGGGTCACCTTGAGGCGTCGTGCTATAAGACGTCGGGTTACACGACTAGGCCACGGTGCAAAGAATCCACGTCGCTAATATGTTGTATTTAGCATACTCAGTCAAAGCGAAGCCTCTGTTGATCACATCGACCAGCCAGTATGCATCCAACAGGTCTCATCACCCCAGTGATCCTGGTCTATGTGACATCGTGTGGAGCTACTTCAGAAGAAGGCCCATTCTGGATAGCTCTGTACAACTGTAACTAACGACTACATGTACATATTGAATGTGCACCAAATTTCAAGTAATAAGAGTGGATGAATTACTCAAATGTGATGCGGCTTATCGTAGGTGTGCTAATTGTGAAGTGCAACTTATTTCAAATAAACACCTTGTGTATACATGACAAATGAGCGTCAATGTGTTTCCTTACACATGCAGCCACAGATTATATAGCTGAAATTCATCTAAAAGGTGAGTGTTTCCAAGTGTCCAATGTGATGCACAACACCGCACACGAACATGAAATGTGAACACTTTTATTCAAGCAAGGTAGTTACAAGTATGCCACAACAGTTTATTTTTATTGCAATCAAGCGCACCCGATATAATCATAGGTCGGTCAGGAGAATCATATGGCGGTCGGAAGACCGAGCGCGGTGTCGATATTGAACTGTACAAAATATTGGCCTGCACGAAACTAGGAGAAAAATTTAAATGGGCGTGGTATCCACGGAGGGAAATGATGATGCACGGGGGGGCATACCATTAGGGACATGCGCAACAGGGGAGTGCGTTTTTAAAACGCCCCCCTGTGGCTGAATTTTTTTTTACAATATCAACAAACTGTCCGTGTTTCAGGCGCTCGATCCCTTAACCCTTGTGCACCCTGGACCAAAAAAAAAAAAAAAAGGGAGGGGGGGGGGGTCACACAGACCCCGGCAGCGCAGACCCAGGTCTCGTCGCGAAACAGGGCCCCGGCTCGGGGTGGGGGCGGATGGGGGTCAGGTGGACCCCCTGCTATAGCGGGTCTCGTCACAGCGTCGGACAAAGGCACCTAATCGGCTGTAACCCTCCATCGATCGGGTAAGTTACGATGGCAAACCTTGGGGTCTGGAGGGACCCCCAAGCGCCAAGGCAACAACTCTCAACTTCACATCATCATCTTCATCATCATCATCATCGTCTCCTTCTCGAGAGTGTTCACGTAAACCGGCCTCAGTGAGGACCTCGGACTCTCCCTGCCTGCTAGTCCTCCTACCTCCTTCCTCTTGGTTCTCCTGCTCCTCGCAGGGTAGGGCTTAGCCTTACGGGCCCCGGGTTACGCGTAAACCGGCCTAAGTGAGGACCTCGGACCTTCCATGCCTGCTGGTCCTCCTTCCTCCTTCTGCTCCATTCTCCTGCTCCTCGAAGGCGAGCACCTTGCCGGATGGGCCCCGGTTTACGCATAAACCGGCCTAAGTGAGGACTGGGGTAGCTCTCTACTCCGTGGGTACTCTGTGACCACTTAGTAATGGCGATGGGGTATTTCGCAACCCCAATGCACGTTCGTAAGTTACGATGGGAAACACTAGGGTCTGGAAGGACCCCCAAGCGCCACGGCAACAACTCTCAACTTCATATCATCATCTTCATCATCATCATCATCATCGTCTCCTTCTCGGCAGTGTTCGCGTAAACCAGCCTAAGTGGGGACCTCGGACTCTCCCTGCCTGCTAGTCCTCCTACCTCCTTCTGCTCTGTTCTGCTGCTCCTCGAAGGCAAGCACCTTGTCGGATGGGCCCCGGGTTATGCGTAAACCGGCCTAAGTGAGGACCTCGGACTCTCCCTGCCTCCAAGTCCTCCTTCCTCCTTCTGTTCCGTTCTCCTGCTCCTCACAGGGGAGCGTTTAGCCGGATTGGCCTCGGGTTACGCGTAAACCGGCCTTCGAGAGGAGCAGGGATGTTCTCTACTCCACGATTACTATGGGGTCAAAGCGTACCCACGATGGGGTATTTCGCCACCCCAATACACATTCGTGAGTTACGATGGCAAACACTGGGGTCCGGAGAGACCCCGAACCGCCGGAGGAAACAACTCTCAACTTCACATCATCATCATCATCATCATCATCATCATCGTCGTCTCCTTCTCGGCAGTGTTCGCGTAAACGGGCCTAAGTGAGGACCTCGGACTCTCCCTGCCTCCAAGTCCTCCTTCCTCCTTCTGCTCGGTTCTCCTGCTCCTCACAGGGGAGCGTTTAGCCGGATGGGCCTCGGGTTACACGTAAACCGGCCTTCGAGAGGAGCAGGGATGTTTTCAACTCCACGATTACTATGGGGTCAAAGTGTACCCACGATGGGGTATTTCGCAACCCCAATACACATTCGTGAGTTACGATGGCAAACACTGGGGTCTGGAGAGACCCCGAACCGCCATTCGTGAGTTACGATGGCAAACACTGGGGTCCGGAGGGACCCCGAACCGCCGGAGGAAACAACTCTCAACTTTAGATCATCATCATCATCATCATCATCATCATCATCATCGTCGTCGTCTCCTTCTCGGCAGTGTTCGCGTAAATGGCCCTAAGTGAGGACCTCGGACTCTCCCTGCCTCCAAGTCCTCCTTCCTCCTTCTGCTCCGTTCTCCTGCTCCTCACAGGGGAGCGTTTAGCCGGATGGGCCTCGGGTTACGCGTAAAACGGCCTTCGAGAGGAGCAGGGATGTTCTCTACTCCACGATTACTATGGGGTCAAAGCGTACCCACGATGGGGTATTTCGCAACCCCAATACACATTCGTAAGTTACGATGGCAAACACTGGGGTCTGGAGGGACCCCGAACCGCCATTCGAAAGTTACGATGGCAAACACTGGGGTCCGGAGGGACCCCGAACCGCCGGAGCAAACAACTCTCAACTTCAGATCATCATCATCATCATCATCATCATCATCATCATCAATGTCTCCTTCTCGGCAGTGTTCGCGTAAACCGGCCTAAGTGAGGACCTCGGACTCTCCCTGCCTCTCCATCCTGCGACCTCCTTCTGCTCCGTTCTCCTGCTCCTCGCAGGTGAGCGCTTTGCCGGATGGGCCTCGGGTTACGCGTAAATGGGCCTAAGTGAGGACCTCGGGCTCTCCGTTGCTCCTCGTCTTCCTTGCTCCTTCTCCATCATTCTCCTGCGCCTCGCTAGTGAAAGAGCAGCTGTTTGGTCTGCCTATTACGCGAACACCGCCCTCCAGTTGGACCTCGGGCTCTCCGTGCATCCTCGTCCTCCTTGCAGCTGTTTGGTCTGCCTATTACGCGAACACCATCCTCCGTTTGGACTTCAGACACTCCTTGCCTCCTCCTCATCCTTGCTCCCTCTACATCATTCAGATGCTCCTCGCTAGCGTACGCTTAGGTCTCCGGAGGGCCGGTTTCGCGAACACCCCCCTTCGGTGAGGACCTCGGGCTTTCCGTGCCTCCGTGTCCTCCTTGCTTTCTCTCCATCATTCTCAAGTGCCTCGCTAGTGAAAGCGCAGCTGTTTGGCCTGCCCATTACGCGAACACCGCCCTCTGTTTATGCTCCTCGCTAGCATACGCTTATGTCTGCGGAGGGCCGGTTTCGCGAACACCCCCTTCGGTGAGGACCTCGGGATCTCCGTTGCTCCGCGTCCTCCTTGCTCCTTCTCCTTCGTTCTCATGCGCCTCGCTAGTGAAAGAGAAGCTGTTTGGCCTGCCTAGTACACGAACACCGCCCTCGGTTTATGCTCCTCGCGAGAGTGGGCTGAGGTCTGCGGAGGGCCTATTACGCGAACACCGCCCTCCAGTTGGACCTCGGGCTCTCCGTTGCTCCTCGTCCTCCTTGCTCCCTCTACATCCTTCTCAAGCGCCTCACACCGCCCTCCGTTTATGCTCCTCGCTAGCGTACGCTTATGTCTGCGGAGGGCCGGTTTCTTGAACACCGCCATCGGTGAGGACCTCTGGATCTCCTTTGCTCCTCGTCCTCCCTGCTCCCTCTCCTTTGTTCTCATGCGCCTCGCTAGTGAAAGAGAAGCTGTTTGGCCTGCCTATTACGTGAACACTGCCCTCCAGTTGGACCTCGGGCTCTCCATGCCTCCTCGTCCTCCTTGCTCCCTCTACATCGTTCTCAAGTGCCTCGCTAGTGAAAGCGAAGCTGTTTTGCCTGCCTATTACGTGAACACCGCCCTCCAGTTGGACCTCGGGCTCTCCGTGTCTCCTCCTCCTCCTTGCTCCCTCTCATTGTTCTCAAGTGCCTCGCTAGTGAAAGAGCTCCCTGGCTTGTGGAGGACAGATGTGGGATAAGCATGAACACAGGCTCATGAACACAGGCTCATGAACACAAGCTCATGAACACAGGCGCAGGTCTCATGGAGAGGGTCTGAAATTGAGTCTCATGCGCTGAATAAAAAAAAAAATAACAAAAACAAATTAAGCAAGGTGAAATTGTATGCAATCTTTATATATGCAGGGCAGTGAAATATCACAAAGTACAATGCTGACTAGTACAACAAGTAACATTAGGCCGGGATTGATATTGGGTTGGTTTTTTTTTTTTGGGGGGGGGGGGGGGGGGGGGTGTTGTGCAAAACACACACGGAACAGAGTGTGGTGGAGGCTGGGACACGGACAGAGCACAGCTTTCGCGTAGCTTGCGTGTCGCTTCACCGTATTGTCTGTTACCACACGCAGGAGCCAACCCTGATGCGCGGCCTGTGAAATACGACCCAGTGGAGAAGGCGACGTGAGAGGATAGCGCTTGTATTACGCGAAACTCCCTGGCTTGTGGAGGACAGATGTGTGATAAGCATGAACACAGGCTCATGAACACAGGCTCATGAACACAAGCCCATGAACACAGGCGCAGGTCTCATGGAGAGGGTCTGAAATTGAGTCTCATGCGCTGAATAAAAAAAAAAATAACAAAAACAAATTAAGCAAGGTAAAATTGTATGCAATCTTTATATATGCAGGGCAGTGAAATATCACAAAGTACAATGCTGACTAGTACAACAAGTAACATTAGGCCGGGATTGATAATGGGTTGTTTTTTTTGGGGGGGGGGTGTTGTGCAAAACACACACGGAACAGAGTGTGTTGGAGGCTGGGCGACGGACAGAGCACAGCTTTCGCGTAACTTGCGTGTCGCTTCACTGTATTGTCTGTTACCACACGCGGGAGCCAACCCTGATGCTCGGCCTGTGAAATGCGACCCAGGGGTACTCTGGGACCCCCGGGGTCCGGAGCTGCCCCGAAGGGGAGCACGAGGGTTTTCCCGACCGAGAGTCCCGACCGAGAGAGTTTTCCCGACCGAGAAAGTTTTCCCGACCGAGAGTCCCGACCGAGAGTCCCGACCGAGAAAGAGCAGCTGTTTGGTCTGCCTATTACGCGAACACCATCCTCCGTTTGGACTTCAGACACTCCTTGCCTCCTCCTCATCCTTGCTCCCTCTACATCATTCAGATGCTCCTCGCTAGCGTACGCTTAGGTCTCCGGAGGGCCGGTTTCGCGAACACCCCCCTTCGGTGAGGACCTCGGGCTTTCCGTGCCTCCGTGTCCTCCTTGCTTTCTCTCCATCATTCTCAAGTGCCTCGCTAGTGAAAGCGCAGCTGTTTGGCCTGCCCATTACGCGAACACCGCCCTCTGTTTATGCTCCTCGCTAGCATACGCTTATGTCTGCGGAGGGCCGGTTTCGCGAACACCCCCTTCGGTGAGGACCTCGGGATCTCCGTTGCTCCGCGTCCTCCTTGCTCCTTCTCCTTCGTTCTCATGCGCCTCGCTAGTGAAAGCGCAGCTGTTTGGCCTGCCCATTACGCGAACACCGCCCTCTGTTTATGCTCCTCGCTAGCATACGCTTATGTCTGCGGAGGGCCGGTTTCGCGAACACCCCCTTCGGTGAGGACCTCGGGATCTCCGTTGCTCCGCGTCCTCCTTGCTCCTTCTCCTTCGTTCTCATGCGCCTCGCTAGTGAAAGAGAAGCTGTTTGGCCTGCCTAGTACACGAACACCGCCCTCGGTTTATGCTCCTCGCGAGAGTGGGCTGAGGTCTGCGGAGGGCCTATTACGCGAACACCGCCCTCCAGTTGGACCTCGGGCTCTCCGTTGCTCCTCGTCCTCCTTGCTCCCTCTACATCCTTCTCAAGCGCCTCACACCGCCCTCTGTTTATGCTCCTCGCTAGCGTACGCTTATGTCTGCGGAGGGCCGGTTTCTTGAACACCGCCATCGGTGAGGACCTCTGGATCTCCTTTGCTCCTCGTCCTCCCTGCTCCCTCTCCTTTGTTCTCAAGTGCCTCGCTAGTGAAAGCGAAGCTGTTTTGCCTGCCTATTACGTGAACACCGCCCTCCAGTTGGACCTCGGGCTCTCCGTGTCTCCTCCTCCTCCTTGCTCCCTCTCATTGTTCTCAAGTGCCTCGCTAGTGAAAGAGCAGCCGTTTGGCCTACCCATTACGTGAACATGGCCCTCCATTTATGCTCCTCGCGAGCGTACGCTTAGGCCTGCGGATGGCCGGTTTCGCGAACACCGCCCTCTAGTTGGACCTCGGGCTCTCCGTTTCTCCTCGTACTCCTTCCTCCCTCTACATCTTTCTCAAGCGCCTCGCTAGTGAAAGAGCAGCTCTGTGGCCTGCCTACTACGCGAACACCGCCCTCCGTTTGGACTTCAGACACTCCTTGCCTCCTCCTCATCCTTGCTCCCTCTACATCGTTCTCAAGTGCCTCGGTAGCGTACGCTTAGGTCTGCGGAGGGCGGGTTACGCGAACACCACCATTTTTGAGGAACCCAGTACCTCCTACACACACACACACACACACCCACACACAGACACACACACACACACACACACACACACACGAGGCAGTGAGGAGGAGAAGGAGGTTGTTGCTACGCCTGCGTCGCGAAACCAGGGCTCATTGTGTGCGCGCCCGGAGTAGCTACGGGGAAACACGTGGGACAACCGACCAGTTTGGGGTCATGGTTTATTCAACGCGTATTTTTGGTGTGGTTTAACTTGGTAATCTGATCTGAAAGACTTTCCCTGAATGTGCCTTAATTTCACCTCTTTTTCCTTTCTCCTTTTCTTAGCTTACTGAAAATGTTGGCGACCAAAGGCCGGATTCAGGGACGTGTGCTGCTTGTGCTACTCGCGTTACGTGGGCAAACTGCTCGCTGTCATCATCGATACAAAGGTAAAGTGCAATCCCAGGGTTGTGTGCTGCTTGTGGTACTCGCTTTATGTAGACAAACTGCTTGCTGTCAACATCGATACAAAGATAACAAAAGAATAGCCTAGTGTAACGTAGTGTTTCATGTTTTGTTTTGTTTTTTTCTAGAATGATTCAAATGTAACCATCGTTTCCCCAACCCCGCAGGCTCTGCGACCCGTGAAGAACTGAGACTCCTTCTGGTCGGTATAACAGGCTCGAGAAAGAGTGCGTCCGGAAACACCATCCTGGGGGATGCGTACGCTTTCAAAGAGGACGTTTCGCCCGAGTCTCTCACCGACAGCTGTCTCAGAAAAGAGGCAGAGGGCGACAAACTGGTGGGAGAGGATGTGGTGAAAATCGGCCAGCTGCGGCTGGTCACAGAGTGTTACAAAGGAGATTACTGAGATTCGTTTGTAACAAAAGGCTGATTCTTTCAATGCACGCATCCTACGGTGAGATTTATATCATGTATTCACAGCCACCAGAGGCGCTGTACAGCACCGAGTGCCTGAAACACAGACAGTTTGTTGATATTTTTTTAATGTAAACCTTCTTTTTTTTTCATGTAAACCTGTTCTTGACATATCTACTGAGATTCGTTTGTCTTGAAAGGCTGATTCAACCCCGTTGTTGACTTTTATTTTGCCTTCCAGATTGCCTCAGTTGTATCGTGAGTGTAATTTCAAATAAAATAAAATAAAACTCAGAAGCATCTGTGTGTTGTATTCTTCTTCTTCTTCTTCTTCTTCTTCTCATTATTATTATTATTATTATTATCATTATTATTATTATTATTGTGATTATGCTTCATTTTCATGTGCTGGGGTATCAATGACCCCCATGGTGCCACAGCAGCTTCTGTGCGTGGTCCCCAAGTGCTACGTTTTCTTTCCCGATCCCCTGACGAACCCATTAGAATCGCTCTGGGGCACTCTTCGACCCCAAATGATCATTCTGGGTTTTTTTTAACATTTTCATTCACCGGTCTCTACTGAGGTTGGGGTACTCTGGGACCCCCGGGGTCTGGGGCTGCCCCGAAGGGAAGCATGAGGGTTAACATTTTCATTCACCGGTCTCTACTGAGGGTGGGGTACTCTGAGACCCCCGGGGTCTGGGGCTGCCCCAAAGGGGAGCATGAGGGTTAACAGCGGCCTCCCATGGACGAACGCCATAGAGCCTGCCCGAAACTAGGAGAAAAATTGAAACGGGAGTGGCATCCGGGGAGGGAAACGTGGGTGTACGGGGCGCGGGAGCCAACCCTGATGCACGGCCTGTGAAATACGACCCAGTGGAGAAGGCGACGTGAGAGGATAGTGCTTGTATTACGCGAAACTCCCTGGCTTGTGGAGGACAGATGTGTGATAAGCATGAACACAGGCTCATGAACACAGGCTCATGAACACAAGCTCATGAACACAGGCGCAGGTCTCATGGAGAGGGTCTGAAATTGAGTCTCATGCGCTGAATAAAAAAAAAAAAAACAAATTAGGCAAGGTGAAATTGTAGGCCGGGAGTGATATTGGGTTGGTTCTGTTTTTTTTGGGGGGGGGTTGTGCAAAACACACACGGAACAGAGTGTGGTGGAGGCTGGGACACGGACAGAGCACAGCTTTCGTGTAGCTTGCGTGTCGCTTCACCGTATTGTCTGTTACCACACGCGGGAGCCAACCCTGATGCGCGGCCTGTGAAATACGACCCAGTGGAGAAGGCGACGTGAGAGGATAGCGCTTGTATTACGCGAAACTCCCTGGCTTGTGGAGGACAGATGTGTGATAAGCATGAACACAGGCTCATGAACACAGGCTCATGAACACAAGCTCATGAACACAGGCGCAGGTCTCATGGAGAGGGTCTGAAATTGAGTCTCATGCGCTGAATAAAAAAAAAAATAACAAAAACAAATTAAGCAAGGTGAAATTGTATGCAATCTTTATATATGCAGGGCAGTGAAATATCACAAAGTACAATGCTGACTAGTACAACAAGTAACATTAGGCCGGGATTGATATTGGGTTGGTTTTTTTTGGGGGGGGGGTGTTGTGCAAAACACACACGGAACAGAGTGTGGTGGAGGCTGGGACACGGACAGAGCACAGCTTTCGCGTAGCTTGCGTGTCGCTTCACCGTATTGTCTGTTACCACACGCGGGAGCCAACCCTGATGCGCGGCCTGTGAAATACGACCCAGTGGAGAAGGCGACGTGAGAGGATAGCGCTTGTATTACGCGAAACTCCCTGGCTTGTGGAGGACAGATGTGTGATAAGCATGAACACAGGCTCATGAACACAGGCTCATGAACACAAGCCCATGAACACAGGCGCAGGTCTCATGGAGAGGGTCTGAAATTGAGTCTCATGCGCTGAATAAAAAAAAAAAAAACAAAAACAAATTAAGCAAGGTAAAATTGTATGCAATCTTTATATATGCAGGGCAGTGAAATATCACAAAGTACAATGCTGACTAGTACAACAAGTAACATTAGGCCGGGATTGATAATGGGTTGTTTTTTTTGGGGGGGGGGGTGTTGTGCAAAACACACACGGAACAGAGTGTGTTGGAGGCTGGGCGACGGACAGAGCACAGCTTTCGCGTAGCTTGCGTGTCGCTTCACTGTATTGTCTGTTACCACACGCGGGAGCCAACCCTGATGCTCGGCCTGTGAAATGCGACCCAGGGGTACTCTGGGACCCCCGGGGTCCGGAGCTGCCCCGAAGGGGAGCACGAGGGTTTTCCCGACCGAGAGTCCCGACCGAGAGAGTTTTCCCGACCGAGAGTCCCGACCGAGAAAGTTTTCCCGACCGAGAGTCCCGACCGAGAGTCCCGACCGAGAAAGTTTTCCCGACCGAGAGTCCCGACCGAGAGAGTTTTCCCGACCGAGAGTCCCGACCGAGAGACTTTTCCCGACCGAGAGAGTTTTCCCGACCGAGAGTCCAAATGAGGAAGTTTTCAAACAGGCAGTGTGTTTCACAAACTCAGGCTGGTATTTTCAGATCAGCTGCCATTTTCATTGTTTCATTTTATCATGGGTATGTGAAATGTTGTGCCGTGGTTCATCTTACACAATGATGATTGCTAAGCCAGATATGAGTCCTGAACGCCACACAGGCATTTGTAGGAAATCATGGTCAACTTTTGTATCTGTATCGTTTTTAACATTGTAAAAGCTGTAAAATGTAGATGAATGTGTTGAGAATAATAAAAAAAACGAAATCCAAAGTATAACTTTGACTTGACATTTATTTCTTTTGCATCACACAAAATCCATGCCATTTCACGTACATTACACAGAATCCATGAAAATGGGAAAGTTTTCCCGACCGAGAAAGTTTTCCCGACCGAGAGTCCCGACCGAGAGAGTTTTCCCGACCGAGAGTCCCGACCGAAAAAGTTTTCCCGACCGAGAGTCCCGACCGAGAGACTTTTCCCGACCGAGAGTCCCGACCGAGAAAGTTTTCCCGACCGAGAGTCAAAATGAGGAAGTTTTCAAACAGGCAGTGTGTTTCACAAACTCAGGCTGGTATTTTCAGATCAGCTGTCATTTTCATTGTTTCATTTTATCATGGGTATGTGAAGTGCCGTGGTTCATCTTACACAATGATGATTGCTAAGCCAGATATGAGTCCTGAACGCCACACAGGCATTTGTAGGAAATCATGGTCAACTTTTGTATCTGTATCGTTTTTAACATTGTAAAAGATGTAAAATGTAGATGAATGTGTTGAGAATAATTAAAAAAACGAAATCCAAAGTATAACTTTGACTTGACATTTATTTCTTTTGCATCACACAAAATCCATGCCATTTCACGTACATTACACAGAATCCATGAAAATGGGAAAGTTTTCCCGACCGAGAAAGTTTTCCCGACGGAGAGTCCCGACCGAGAAAGTTTTCCCGACCGAGAGTCCCGACCGAGAGACTTTTCCCGACCGAGAGTCCCGACCGAGAGAGTTTTCCCGACCGAGAGTCCCGACCGAGAAAGTTTTCCCGACCGAGAGTCCCGACCGAGAGCGCTTGTATTACGCGAAACTCCCTGGCTTGTGGAGGACAGATGTGGGATAAGCATGAACACAGGCTCATGAACACAGGCTCATGAACACAAGCTCATGAACACAGGCGCAGGTCTCATGGAGAGGGTCTGAAATTGAGTCTCATGCGCTGAATAAAAAAAAAAATAACAAAAACAAATTAAGCAAGGTGAAATTGTATGCAATCTTTATATATGCAGGGCAGTGAAATATCACAAAGTACAATGCTGACTAGTACAACAAGTAACATTAGGCCGGGATTGATATTGGGTTGGTTTTTTTTGGGGGGGGGGTGTTGTGCAAAACACACACGGAACAGAGTGTGGTGGAGGCTGGGACACGGACAGAGCACAGCTTTCGCGTAGCTTGCGTGTCGCTTCACCGTATTGTCTGTTACCACACGCGGGAGCCAACCCTGATGCGCGGCCTGTGAAATACGACCCAGTGGAGAAGGCGACGTGAGAGGATAGCGCTTGTATTACGCGAAACTCCCTGGCTTGTGGAGGACAGATGTGTGATAAGCATGAACACAGGCTCATGAACACAGGCTCATGAACACAAGCCCATGAACACAGGCGCAGGTCTCATGGAGAGGGTCTGAAATTGAGTCTCATGCGCTGAATAAAAAAAAAAAAAACAAAAACAAATTAAGCAAGGTAAAATTGTATGCAATCTTTATATATGCAGGGCAGTGAAATATCACAAAGTACAATGCTGACTAGTACAACAAGTAACATTAGGCCGGGATTGATAATGGGTTGTTTTTTTTGGGGGGGGGGGTGTTGTGCAAAACACACACGGAACAGAGTGTGTTGGAGGCTGGGCGACGGACAGAGCACAGCTTTCGCGTAGCTTGCGTGTCGCTTCACTGTATTGTCTGTTACCACACGCGGGAGCCAACCCTGATGCTCGGCCTGTGAAATGCGACCCAGGGGTACTCTGGGACCCCCGGGGTCCGGAGCTGCCCCGAAGGGGAGCACGAGGGTTTTCCCGACCGAGAGTCCCGACCGAGAGAGTTTTCCCGACCGAGAGTCCCGACCGAGAAAGTTTTCCCGACCGAGAGTCCCGACCGAGAGTCCCGACCGAGAAAGTTTTCCCGACCGAGAGTCCCGACCGAGAGAGTTTTCCCGACCGAGAGTCCCGACCGAGAGACTTTTCCCGACCGAGAGAGTTTTCCCGACCGAGAGTCCAAATGAGGAAGTTTTCAAACAGGCAGTGTGTTTCACAAACTCAGGCTGGTATTTTCAGATCAGCTGCCATTTTCATTGTTTCATTTTATCATGGGTATGTGAAATGTTGTGCCGTGGTTCATCTTACACAATGATGATTGCTAAGCCAGATATGAGTCCTGAACGCCACACAGGCATTTGTAGGAAATCATGGTCAACTTTTGTATCTGTATCGTTTTTAACATTGTAAAAGCTGTAAAATGTAGATGAATGTGTTGAGAATAATAAAAAAAACGAAATCCAAAGTATAACTTTGACTTGACATTTATTTCTTTTGCATCACACAAAATCCATGCCATTTCACGTACATTACACAGAATCCATGAAAATGGGAAAGTTTTCCCGACCGAGAAAGTTTTCCCGACCGAGAGTCCCGACCGAGAGAGTTTTCCCGACCGAGAGTCCCGACCGAAAAAGTTTTCCCGACCGAGAGTCCCGACCGAGAGACTTTTCCCGACCGAGAGTCCCGACCGAGAAAGTTTTCCCGACCGAGAGTCAAAATGAGGAAGTTTTCAAACAGGCAGTGTGTTTCACAAACTCAGGCTGGTATTTTCAGATCAGCTGTCATTTTCATTGTTTCATTTTATCATGGGTATGTGAAGTGCCGTGGTTCATCTTACACAATGATGATTGCTAAGCCAGATATGAGTCCTGAACGCCACACAGGCATTTGTAGGAAATCATGGTCAACTTTTGTATCTGTATCGTTTTTAACATTGTAAAAGATGTAAAATGTAGATGAATGTGTTGAGAATAATTAAAAAAACGAAATCCAAAGTATAACTTTGACTTGACATTTATTTCTTTTGCATCACACAAAATCCATGCCATTTCACGTACATTACACAGAATCCATGAAAATGGGAAAGTTTTCCCGACCGAGAAAGTTTTCCCGACGGAGAGTCCCGACCGAGAAAGTTTTCCCGACCGAGAGTCCCGACCGAGAGACTTTTCCCGACCGAGAGTCCCGACCGAGAGAGTTTTCCCGACCGAGAGTCCCGACCGAGAAAGTTTTCCCGACCGAGAGTCCCGACCGAGAGCGCTTGTATTACGCGAAACTCCCTGGCTTGTGGAGGACAGATGTGGGATAAGCATGAACACAGGCTCATGAACACAGGCTCATGAACACAAGCTCATGAACACAGGCGCAGGTCTCATGGAGAGGGTCTGAAATTGAGTCTCATGCGCTGAATAAAAAAAAAAATAACAAAAACAAATTAAGCAAGGTGAAATTGTATGCAATCTTTATATATGCAGGGCAGTGAAATATCACAAAGTACAATGCTGACTAGTACAACAAGTAACATTAGGCCGGGATTGATATTGGGTTGGTTTTTTTTTTTTTGGGGGGGGGGGGGGGGGGTGTTGTGCAAAACACACACGGAACAGAGTGTGGTGGAGGCTGGGACACGGACAGAGCACAGCTTTCGCGTAGCTTGCGTGTCGCTTCACCGTATTGTCTGTTACCACACGCAGGAGCCAACCCTGATGCGCGGCCTGTGAAATACGACCCAGTGGAGAAGGCGACGTGAGAGGATAGCGCTTGTATTACGCGAAACTCCCTGGCTTGTGGAGGACAGATGTGTGATAAGCATGAACACAGGCTCATGAACACAGGCTCATGAACACAAGCCCATGAACACAGGCGCAGGTCTCATGGAGAGGGTCTGAAATTGAGTCTCATGCGCTGAATAAAAAAAAAAATAACAAAAACAAATTAAGCAAGGTAAAATTGTATGCAATCTTTATATATGCAGGGCAGTGAAATATCACAAAGTACAATGCTGACTAGTACAACAAGTAACATTAGGCCGGGATTGATAATGGGTTGTTTTTTTTGGGGGGGGGGGTGTTGTGCAAAACACACACGGAACAGAGTGTGTTGGAGGCTGGGCGACGGACAGAGCACAGCTTTCGCGTAACTTGCGTGTCGCTTCACTGTATTGTCTGTTACCACACGCGGGAGCCAACCCTGATGCTCGGCCTGTGAAATGCGACCCAGGGGTACTCTGGGACCCCGGGGTCCGGAGCTGCCCCGAAGGGGAGCACGAGGGTTTTCCCGACCGAGAGTCCCGACCGAGAGAGTTTTCCCGACCGAGAAAGTTTTCCCGACCGAGAGTCCCGACCGAGAGTCCCGACCGAGAAAGTTTTCCCGACCGAGAGTCCCGACCGAGAGAGTTTTCCCGACCGAGAGTCCCGACCGAGAGACTTTTCCCGACCGAGAGAGTTTTCCCGACCGAGAGTCCAAATGAGGAAGTTTTCAAACAGGCAGTGTGTTTCACAAACTCAGTCTGGTATTTTCAGATCAGCTGCCATTTTCATTGTTTCATTTTATCATGGGTATGTGAAATGTTGTGCCGTGGTTCATCTTACACAATGATGATTGCTAAGCCAGATATGAGTCCTGAACGCCACACAGGCATTTGTAGGAAATCATGGTCAACTTTTGTATCTGTATCGTTTTTAACATTGTAAAAGCTGTAAAGTGTAGATGAATGTGTTGAGAATAATAAAAAAAACGAAATCCAAAGTATAACTTTGACTTGACATTTATTTCTTTTGCATCACACAAAATCCATGCCATTTCACGTACATTACACAGAATCCATGAAAATGGGAAAGTTTTCCCGACTGAGAAAGTTTTCCCGACCGAGTGTCCCGACCGAGAGAGTTTTCCCGACCGAGAGTCCCGACCGAGAAAGTTTTCCCGACCGAGAGTCCCGACCGAGAGACTTTTCCCGACCGAGAAAGTTTTCCCGACCGAGAGAGTTTTCCCGACCGAGAGTCCAAATGAGGAAGTTTTCAAACAGGCAGTGTGTTTCACAAACTCAGTCTGGTATTTTCAGATCAGCTGCCATTTTCATTGTTTCATTTTATCATGGGTATGTGAAATGTTGTGCCGTGGTTCATCTTACACAATGATGATTGCTAAGCCAGATATGAGTCCTGAACGCCACACAGGCATTTGTAGGAAATCATGGTCAACTTTTGTATCTGTATCGTTTTTAACATTGTAAAAGATGTAAAATGTAGATGAATGTGTTGAGAATAATTAAAAAAACGAAATCCAAAGTATAACATTGACTTGACATTTATTTCTTTTGCATCACACAAAATCCATGCCATTTCACGTACATTACACAGAATCCATGAAAATGGGAAAGTTTTCCCGACCGAGAAAGTTTTCCCGACGGAGAGTCCCGACCGAGAGAGTTTTCCCGACCGAGAGTCCCGACCGAGAAAGTTTTCCCGACCGAGAGTCCCGACCGAGAGACTTTTCCCGACCGAGAGTCCCGACCGAGAAAGTTTTCCCGACCGAGAGTCCAAATGAGGAAGTTTTCAAACAGGCAGTGTGTTTCACAAACTCAGGCTGGTATTTTCAGATCAGCTGTCATTTTCATTGTTTCATTTTATCATGGGTATGTGAAGTGCCGTGGTTCATCTTACACAATGATGATTGCTAAGTCAGATATGAGTCCTGAACGCCACACAGGCATTTGTAGGAAATCATGGTCAACTTTTGTATCTGTATCGTTATTAACATTGTAAAAGATGTAAAATGTAGATGAATGTGTTGATAATCATAAAAAAAAAACGAAATCCAAAGTATAACTTTGCCATAACATTTATTTCTTTTGCATCACACAAAATCCATGCCATTTCACGTACATTACACAGAATCCATCAAAACGGCCAAACTTTCTTTACACCAAAACTTTCCCGACCGAGAGTCCCGACCGGGAAAGTTTTCCCGACCGAGAGTCCCGACCGAGAGTCCCGACCGAGACAGTTTTCCCAACCGAGAAAGTTTTCCCGACCGAGATAGTTTTCCCGACCGAGAGAGTTTTCCCGACCGAGAGTCCCGACCGAGAAAGTTTTCCCGACCGAGAGTCCCGACCGAGAGAGTTTTCCCGACCGAGAGTCCCGACCGAGAAAGTTTTCCCGACCGAGAGTCCCGACCGAGAAATTTTTCCCGACCGAGAGTCCAAATGAGAAAGTTTTCAAACAGGCAGTGTGTTTCATAGACTCAGGCTGGTATTTTCAGACCAGCTGTCATTTTCATTGTTTCATTTTATCATGGGTATGTGAAATGTTGTGCCGTGGTTCATCTTGCACAATGATGAAACGCCACACAGGCCTACAAACGCCACACAAGCATTTGTAGGAAATCATGGTCAACTTTTGTATGTGTATCGTTTTTAACATTGTAAAAGATGTAAAATGTAGGTGATTGTGTTGAGAATAATAAAAAACGAAATCCAAAGTATTGCTTTCCCATGACATTTATTTCTTTTGCATCACACAAAATCCATGCCATTTCACGTACATTACACAGAATCCATCAAAACGGCAAACCTTTCTTTACACCAAAACTTTCCCGACCGAGGGAGTTTTCCCGACTGAGAGAGTTTTCCCGACCGAGAGTCCCGACCGAGAAAGTACATTTGGTGTACACATTTTAAATTTTGAGCTCGATGCACCAACTCAGTGGAGGTCTCTTCGAGCAAAGTATACTGATAGTTTGACCTTAACAGAGAGGGCAAGCTGTAGGCAAGAGCAAACCCAAGCGGAAGAAGAAATTGAAGCGATGCCCGAGCCTGTTGCAGACTCTGAAGAAGAGTCTTTAGCCACAGCAATAACTGCGTCTTTCAATAAACCTCAACCGGAGCCTCAGCCAGAGCCTTCAACTTCAACTTCCTCCGCGCTAGCCACTGTGGGGTCACATGGGACATGTGCTGACTTGTGTGTGTTGTTGTGAACTTAGACAGATGTACATGTTAAGCTGCGGACATGTTTCCTTTGAGGCATGCATCAAGGAGAACGTGAGGGTAACTGGGAAACGAATGTGTTTTATGTGTAAGGTAGAATGCGCATTTTATCGACCGGTGCACACCAGCTGCGTGTCAGATGTTACCTGCGTTGACTGTAACCAGCGCAGAGTGTACATGATGCTATGCGGTCACGCGACCTGCGCGTGTGTGAACAAAGCTTGTTCAGAATGTAACACCAAACATACCGTGAGAAGTTTCTGTGAATGGATTGACAAACTAACAGCTTATCTGTGTATGATACATAAAAAACCTACTACAAGTATAGTAGATGTATTGCCATTACAAGTATTGCCATTATGAGTTTGGCTACTGCATCCAACATATTTTTGTATAATAAAGAACCACAAGTATTTCTACTACAAGTGTTATATTTGTGTATAATAAAAACTATTCTAAAATGGTGAATG
The DNA here is from genome assembly GCF_036321145.2 of Pelmatolapia mariae. Lineage (NCBI taxonomy): Eukaryota > Metazoa > Chordata > Actinopteri > Cichliformes > Cichlidae > Pelmatolapia > Pelmatolapia mariae. Next base: position 60,295,482 of record NC_086229.1, on the reverse strand, counting down.
TCAGTTACATTCTGTATAACATTCATTTATTGTACTGTGTAACAACATACATATTCAAATGTGATGGGCACAATCATTAACCACACAGTCTCTGTGTCTGCAAAGGCATCGGTTTATTGCAGTGTTTAAGAACATACAGATAAAATTGTACACAGTTAAGAAGAGCATAAACTAAACGCAAAGGGTATGTGATGGGCACAATCATTAACCACACAGTCTCTGTGTCTGCAAAGGCATCTGTTTATTGCAGCGTCTAACAACATACAGATACAATTGTGTGCAGTTGAGAAGAGCGTATTTTTTTTAAAAAGAAAGCAAAGCATACAGCTGTACACAAAAGAAAACAATACTTTGATCATAATGTAAAAGCAAACCGTACCGCTGTACACAAAAGACATCCAAGTGAACAACACTTTGCATTTCCCAAAGTGACACTCGTGTACATGAGCTAGTTTTTTGGCGTGAGGCACTTGCTTTTCTTAAGAAGCTGGAGATCTGCGCAGCAGGGCATACTTGCGGTTGAAAAAACCTCGGTTGAACTAAGAGATCGAGTGGAGATGCTCTGCCTGGTGGTTAGTCGATCAAGATCGCAACGAAGCGATAACTTCCTTACGTGTCAAGTACAGTTGGTTCACAAGGATTTGCATTCGACTTCTTGTTGTTGATCAGAGGCAAGGGAACCACATTGAAATACGCAATCGGTGCAGACGACACGTACACACGATACATCCTATTGTCTACCGCGCAGTCGCCTCACCAGCTTACGTTCCCAGACATGCAATCGCTCATACGTTATTGTATGAAGGATGTGAGCAAGCTTTCAGATGGCAAAGAAGACTACGACATGATCAGAGAACTGCAATGTCACCAGACTCAAAGCGCCGATCAGATCAAGTTCTGTGATAAGCTCGAAGGCTTAAAACTGAGATCAGATCCGCATTGCGAGGTAATAGACCGGCGTACAGACCTCAGAGGGCCACCTGTCGTTCACAGGAATCTAAAACCTAGAATGCGTAATACAGACACAGTGTTCCCGAGGCTGGCGTCGGACAATCCGCCTGTTGTTCACAGAAGCGGGGCTGTACAACCTACGGATTTCAGAGCACCACCTGTTGACAGGGATCTAAATCCCAGGACGTGCAATAAAGACAGTGTTCCCGAGGTCGGCGTCAGACAATCCACCTGTCGTTCACAGAAACTTGAAGCCGAATAATGACAGTCCCACACTCTTCGCCGAAGCGACACCCCGGCCTCTGCCTGTTAGAAACACCAGCTCATCTGGAAAGGACCCTGTCGGATTCGGGGAGGGTTACACTTTGCTGGCAGCTTATTATAACTACGGGAACAACAGTCCGAAGTGAACCAAGATCCAGTCAAACGCAACCGCCATGAAGACGGAGCACCTGTAGGATCCGGAATCCATCAGATACGTTACTGGACCCCTAAAGCTAAGGGTAGCATTAACGATCGTGAGCCCTACGAGTAAGAACACAGCTGTGACACGGACTCTTGATTCTCCCGCACCCATTGTATTAGTGTTTGTGAAGACACGTGAAGATAGAAGTGAAATGTTACACTTTTGTCTGTATGATATTGAACGACACAGTGCTGGCAAAGTATTACATTTCTTTATTTAGGTAAAGTTCACAAGTCAAGGTACATCACCAATACATGCAGGCTAGTTCGCTAACCAACAAGCTACGGGTTACCATTATTCCCAATATAGGTCGAGAATGTCCGAATGAGCTTAAAGTGGCGACAACGGGTCACCTTGAGGCGTCGTGCTATAAGACGTCGGGTTACACGACTAGGCCACGGTGCAAAGAATCCACGTCGCTAATATGTTGTATTTAGCATACTCAGTCAAAGCGAAGCCTCTGTTGATCACATCGACCAGCCAGTATGCATCCAACAGGTCTCATCACCCCAGTGATCCTGGTCTATGTGACATCGTGTGGAGCTACTTCAGAAGAAGGCCCATTCTGGATAGCTCTGTACAACTGTAACTAACGACTACATGTACATATTGAATGTGCACCAAATTTCAAGTAATAAGAGTGGATGAATTACTCAAATGTGATGCGGCTTATCGTAGGTGTGCTAATTGTGAAGTGCAACTTATTTCAAATAAACACCTTGTGTATACATGACAAATGAGCGTCAATGTGTTTCCTTACACATGCAGCCACAGATTATATAGCTGAAATTCATCTAAAAGGTGAGTGTTTCCAAGTGTCCAATGTGATGCACAACACCGCACACGAACATGAAATGTGAACACTTTTATTCAAGCAAGGTAGTTACAAGTATGCCACAACAGTTTATTTTTATTGCAATCAAGCGCACCCGATATAATCATAGGTCGGTCAGGAGAATCATATGGCGGTCGGAAGACCGAGCGCGGTGTCGATATTGAACTGTACAAAATATTGGCCTGCACGAAACTAGGAGAAAAATTTAAATGGGCGTGGTATCCACGGAGGGAAATGATGATGCACGGGGGGGCATACCATTAGGGACATGCGCAACAGGGGAGTGCGTTTTTAAAACGCCCCCCTGTGGCTGAATTTTTTTTTACAATATCAACAAACTGTCCGTGTTTCAGGCGCTCGATCCCTTAACCCTTGTGCACCCTGGACCAAAAAAAAAAAAAAAAGGGAGGGGGGGGGGGGGTCACACAGACCCCGGCAGCGCAGACCCAGGTCTCGTCGCGAAACAGGGCCCCGGCTCGGGGTGGGGGCGGATGGGGGTCAGGTGGACCCCCTGCTATAGCGGGTCTCGTCACAGCGTCGGACAAAGGCACCTAATCGGCTGTAACCCTCCATCGATCGGGTAAGTTACGATGGCAAACCTTGGGGTCTGGAGGGACCCCCAAGCGCCAAGGCAACAACTCTCAACTTCACATCATCATCTTCATCATCATCATCATCGTCTCCTTCTCGAGAGTGTTCACGTAAACCGGCCTCAGTGAGGACCTCGGACTCTCCCTGCCTGCTAGTCCTCCTACCTCCTTCCTCTTGGTTCTCCTGCTCCTCGCAGGGTAGGGCTTAGCCTTACGGGCCCCGGGTTACGCGTAAACCGGCCTAAGTGAGGACCTCGGACCTTCCATGCCTGCTGGTCCTCCTTCCTCCTTCTGCTCCATTCTCCTGCTCCTCGAAGGCGAGCACCTTGCCGGATGGGCCCCGGTTTACGCATAAACCGGCCTAAGTGAGGACTGGGGTAGCTCTCTACTCCGTGGGTACTCTGTGACCACTTAGTAATGGCGATGGGGTATTTCGCAACCCCAATGCACGTTCGTAAGTTACGATGGGAAACACTAGGGTCTGGAAGGACCCCCAAGCGCCACGGCAACAACTCTCAACTTCATATCATCATCTTCATCATCATCATCATCATCGTCTCCTTCTCGGCAGTGTTCGCGTAAACCAGCCTAAGTGGGGACCTCGGACTCTCCCTGCCTGCTAGTCCTCCTACCTCCTTCTGCTCTGTTCTGCTGCTCCTCGAAGGCAAGCACCTTGTCGGATGGGCCCCGGGTTATGCGTAAACCGGCCTAAGTGAGGACCTCGGACTCTCCCTGCCTCCAAGTCCTCCTTCCTCCTTCTGTTCCGTTCTCCTGCTCCTCACAGGGGAGCGTTTAGCCGGATTGGCCTCGGGTTACGCGTAAACCGGCCTTCGAGAGGAGCAGGGATGTTCTCTACTCCACGATTACTATGGGGTCAAAGCGTACCCACGATGGGGTATTTCGCCACCCCAATACACATTCGTGAGTTACGATGGCAAACACTGGGGTCCGGAGAGACCCCGAACCGCCGGAGGAAACAACTCTCAACTTCACATCATCATCATCATCATCATCATCATCATCGTCGTCTCCTTCTCGGCAGTGTTCGCGTAAACGGGCCTAAGTGAGGACCTCGGACTCTCCCTGCCTCCAAGTCCTCCTTCCTCCTTCTGCTCGGTTCTCCTGCTCCTCACAGGGGAGCGTTTAGCCGGATGGGCCTCGGGTTACACGTAAACCGGCCTTCGAGAGGAGCAGGGATGTTTTCAACTCCACGATTACTATGGGGTCAAAGTGTACCCACGATGGGGTATTTCGCAACCCCAATACACATTCGTGAGTTACGATGGCAAACACTGGGGTCTGGAGAGACCCCGAACCGCCATTCGTGAGTTACGATGGCAAACACTGGGGTCCGGAGGGACCCCGAACCGCCGGAGGAAACAACTCTCAACTTTAGATCATCATCATCATCATCATCATCATCATCATCATCATCATCATCATCGTCGTCGTCTCCTTCTCGGCAGTGTTCGCGTAAATGGCCCTAAGTGAGGACCTCGGACTCTCCCTGCCTCCAAGTCCTCCTTCCTCCTTCTGCTCCGTTCTCCTGCTCCTCACAGGGGAGCGTTTAGCCGGATGGGCCTCGGGTTACGCGTAAAACGGCCTTCGACAGGAGCAGGGATGTTCTCTACTCCACGATTACTATGGGGTCAAAGCGTACCCACGATGGGGTATTTCGCAACCCCAATACACATTCGTAAGTTACGATGGCAAACACTGGGGTCTGGAGGGACCCCGAACCGCCATTCGAAAGTTACGATGGCAAACACTGGGGTCCGGAGGGACCCCGAACCGCCGGAGCAAACAACTCTCAACTTCAGATCATCATCATCATCATCATCATCATCATCATCAATGTCTCCTTCTCGGCAGTGTTCGCGTAAACCGGCCTAAGTGAGGACCTCGGACTCTCCCTGCCTCTCCATCCTGCGACCTCCTTCTGCTCCGTTCTCCTGCTCCTCGCAGGTGAGCGCTTTGCCGGATGGGCCTCGGGTTACGCGTAAATGGGCCTAAGTGAGGACCTCGGGCTCTCCGTTGCTCCTCGTCTTCCTTGCTCCTTCTCCATCATTCTCCTGCGCCTCGCTAGTGAAAGAGCAGCTGTTTGGTCTGCCTATTACGCGAACACCGCCCTCCAGTTGGACCTCGGGCTCTCCGTGCATCCTCGTCCTCCTTGCAGCTGTTTGGTCTGCCTATTACGCGAACACCATCCTCCGTTTGGACTTCAGACACTCCTTGCCTCCTCCTCATCCTTGCTCCCTCTACATCATTCAGATGCTCCTCGCTAGCGTACGCTTAGGTCTCCGGAGGGCCGGTTTCGCGAACACCCCCCTTCGGTGAGGACCTCGGGCTTTCCGTGCCTCCGTGTCCTCCTTGCTTTCTCTCCATCATTCTCAAGTGCCTCGCTAGTGAAAGCGCATCTGTTTGGCCTGCCCATTACGCGAACACCGCCCTCTGTTTATGCTCCTCGCTAGCATACGCTTATGTCTGCGGAGGGCCGGTTTCGCGAACACCCCCTTCGGTGAGGACCTCGGGATCTCCGTTGCTCCGCGTCCTCCTTGCTCCTTCTCCTTCGTTCTCATGCGCCTCGCTAGTGAAAGAGAAGCTGTTTGGCCTGCCTAGTACACGAACACCGCCCTCGGTTTATGCTCCTCGCGAGAGTGGGCTGAGGTCTGCGGAGGGCCTATTACGCGAACACCGCCCTCCAGTTGGACCTCGGGCTCTCCGTTGCTCCTCGTCCTCCTTGCTCCCTCTACATCCTTCTCAAGCGCCTCACACCGCCCTCCGTTTATGCTCCTCGCTAGCGTACGCTTATGTCTGCGGAGGGCCGGTTTCTTGAACACCGCCATCGGTGAGGACCTCTGGATCTCCTTTGCTCCTCGTCCTCCCTGCTCCCTCTCCTTTGTTCTCATGCGCCTCGCTAGTGAAAGAGAAGCTGTTTGGCCTGCCTATTACGTGAACACTGCCCTCCAGTTGGACCTCGGGCTCTCCATGCCTCCTCGTCCTCCTTGCTCCCTCTACATCGTTCTCAAGTGCCTCGCTAGTGAAAGCGAAGCTGTTTTGCCTGCCTATTACGTGAACACCGCCCTCCAGTTGGACCTCGGGCTCTCCGTGTCTCCTCCTCCTCCTTGCTCCCTCTCATTGTTCTCAAGTGCCTCGCTAGTGAAAGAGCAGCCGTTTGGCCTACCCATTACGTGAACATGGCCCTCCATTTATGCTCCTCGCGAGCGTACGCTTAGGCCTGCGGATGGCGGGTTTCGCGAACACCGCCCTCTAGTTGGACCTCGGGCTCTCCGTTTCTCCTCGTACTCCTTACTCCCTCTACATCTTTCTCAAGCGCCTCGCTAGTGAAAGAGCAGCTCTGTGGCCTGCCTACTACGCGAACACCGCCCTCCGTTTGGACTTCAGACACTCCTTGCCTCCTCCTCATCCTTGCTCCCTCTACATCGTTCTCAAGTGCCTCGGTAGCGTACGCTTAGGTCTGCGGAGGGCGGGTTACGCGAACACCACCATTTTTGAGGAACCCAGTACCTCCTACACACACACACACACACACCCACACACAGACACACACACACACACACACACACACACGAGGCAGTGAGGAGGAGAAGGAGGTTGTTGCTACGCCTGCGTCGCGAAACCAGGGCTCATTGTGTGCGCGCCCGGAGTAGCTACGGGGAAACACGTGGGACAACCGACCAGTTTGGGGTCATGGTTTATTCAACGCGTATTTTCGGTGTGGTTTAACTTGGTAATCTGATCTGAAAGACTTTCCCTGAATGTGCCTTAATTTCACCTCTTTTTCCTTTCTCCTTTTCTTAGCTTACTGAAAATGTTGGCGACCAAAGGCCGGATTCAGGGACGTGTGCTGCTTGTGCTACTCGCGTTACGTGGGCAAACTGCTCGCTGTCATCATCGATACAAAGGTAAAGTGCAATCCCAGGGTTGTGTGCTGCTTGTGGTACTCGCTTTATGTAGACAAACTGCTTGCTGTCAACATCGATACAAAGATAACAAAAGAATAGCCTAGTGTAACGTAGTGTTTCATGTTTTGTTTTGTTTTTTTCTAGAATGATTCAAATGTAACCATCGTTTCCCCAACCCCGCAGGCTCTGCGACCCGTGAAGAACTGAGACTCCTTCTGGTCGGTATAACAGGCTCGAGAAAGAGTGCGTCCGGAAACACCATCCTGGGGGATGCGTACGCTTTCAAAGAGGACGTTTCGCCCGAGTCTCTCACCGACAGCTGTCTCAGAAAAGAGGCAGAGGGCGACAAACTGGTGGGAGAGGATGTGGTGAAAATCGGCCAGCTGCGGCTGGTCACAGAGTGTTACAAAGGAGATTACTGAGATTCGTTTGTAACAAAAGGCTGATTCTTTCAATGCACGCATCCTACGGTGAGATTTATATCATGTATTCACAGCCACCAGAGGCGCTGTACAGCACCGAGTGCCTGAAACACAGACAGTTTGTTGATATTTTTTTAATGTAAACCTTCTTTTTTTTTCATGTAAACCTGTTCTTGACATATCTACTGAGATTCGTTTGTCTTGAAAGGCTGATTCAACCCCGTTGTTGACTTTTATTTTGCCTTCCAGATTGCCTCAGTTGTATCGTGAGTGTAATTTCAAATAAAATAAAATAAAACTCAGAAGCATCTGTGTGTTGTATTCTTCTTCTTCTTCTTCTTCTTCTTCTCATTATTATTATTATTATTATTATTATTATCATTATTATTATTATTATTGTGATTATGCTTCATTTTCATGTGCTGGGGTATCAATGACCCCCATGGTGCCACAGCAGCTTCTGTGCGTGGTCCCCAAGTGCTACATTTTCTTTCCCGATCCCCTGACGAACCCATTAGAATCGCTCTGGGGCACTCTTCGACCCCAAATGATCATTCTGGGTTTTTTTTAACATTTTCATTCACCGGTCTCTACTGAGGTTGGGGTACTCTGGGACCCCCGGGGTCTGGGGCTGCCCCGAAGGGAAGCATGAGGGTTAACATTTTCATTCACCGGTCTCTACTGAGGGTGGGGTACTCTGAGACCCCCGGGGTCTGGGGCTGCCCCAAAGGGGAGCATGAGGGTTAACAGCGGCCTCCCATGGACGAACGCCATAGAGCCTGCCCGAAACTAGGAGAAAAATTGAAACGGGAGTGGCATCCGGGGAGGGAAACGTGGGTGTACGGGGCGCGGGAGCCAACCCTGATGCACGGCCTGTGAAATACGACCCAGTGGAGAAGGCGACGTGAGAGGATAGTGCTTGTATTACGCGAAACTCCCTGGCTTGTGGAGGACAGATGTGTGATAAGCATGAACACAGGCTCATGAACACAGGCTCATGAACACAAGCTCATGAACACAGGCGCAGGTCTCATGGAGAGGGTCTGAAATTGAGTCTCATGCGCTGAATAAAAAAAAAAAAAACAAATTAGGCAAGGTGAAATTGTAGGCCGGGAGTGATATTGGGTTGGTTCTGTTTTTTTTGGGGGGGGGGTTGTGCAAAACACACACGGAACAGAGTGTGGTGGAGGCTGGGACACGGACAGAGCACAGCTTTCGCGTAGCTTGCGTGTCGCTTCACCGTATTGTCTGTTACCACACGCGGGAGCCAACCCTGATGAGCGGCCTGTGAAATACGACCCAGTGGAGAAGGCGACGTGAGAGGATAGCGCTTGTATTACGCGAAACTCCCTGGCTTGTGGAGGACAGATGTGTGATAAGCATGAACACAGGCTCATGAACACAGGCTCATGAACACAAGCCCATGAACACAGGCGCAGGTCTCATGGAGAGGGTCTGAAATTGAGTCTCATGCGCTGAATAAAAAAAAAAAAAACAAAAACAAATTAAGCAAGGTAAAATTGTATGCAATCTTTATATATGCAGGGCAGTGAAATATCACAAAGTACAATGCTGACTAGTACAACAAGTAACATTAGGCCGGGATTGATAATGGGTTGTTTTTTTTGGGGGGGGGGGGTGTTGTGCAAAACACACACGGAACAGAGTGTGTTGGAGGCTGGGCGACGGACAGAGCACAGCTTTCGCGTAGCTTGCGTGTCGCTTCACTGTATTGTCTGTTACCACACGCGGGAGCCAACCCTGATGCTCGGCCTGTGAAATGCGACCCAGGGGTACTCTGGGACCCCCGGGGTCCGGAGCTGCCCCGAAGGGGAGCACGAGGGTTTTCCCGACCGAGAGTCCCGACCGAGAGAGTTTTCCCGACCGAGAGTCCCGACCGAGAAAGTTTTCCCGACCGAGAGTCCCGACCGAGAGTCCCGACCGAGAAAGTTTTCCCGACCGAGAGTCCCGACCGAGAGAGTTTTCCCGACCGAGAGTCCCGACCGAGAGACTTTTCCCGACCGAGAGAGTTTTCCCGACCGAGAGTCCAAATGAGGAAGTTTTCAAACAGGCAGTGTGTTTCACAAACTCAGGCTGGTATTTTCAGATCAGCTGCCATTTTCATTGTTTCATTTTATCATGGGTATGTGAAATGTTGTGCCGTGGTTCATCTTACACAATGATGATTGCTAAGCCAGATATGAGTCCTGAACGCCACACAGGCATTTGTAGGAAATCATGGTCAACTTTTGTATCTGTATCGTTTTTAACATTGTAAAAGCTGTAAAATGTAGATGAATGTGTTGAGAATAATAAAAAAAACGAAATCCAAAGTATAACTTTGACTTGACATTTATTTCTTTTGCATCACACAAAATCCATGCCATTTCACGTACATTACACAGAATCCATGAAAATGGGAAAGTTTTCCCGACCGAGAAAGTTTTCCCGACCGAGAGTCCCGACCGAGAGAGTTTTCCCGACCGAGAGTCCCGACCGAAAAAGTTTTCCCGACCGAGAGTCCCGACCGAGAGACTTTTCCCGACCGAGAGTCCCGACCGAGAAAGTTTTCCCGACCGAGAGTCAAAATGAGGAAGTTTTCAAACAGGCAGTGTGTTTCACAAACTCAGGCTGGTATTTTCAGATCAGCTGTCATTTTCATTGTTTCATTTTATCATGGGTATGTGAAGTGCCGTGGTTCATCTTACACAATGATGATTGCTAAGCCAGATATGAGTCCTGAACGCCACACAGGCATTTGTAGGAAATCATGGTCAACTTTTGTATCTGTATCGTTTTTAACATTGTAAAAGATGTAAAATGTAGATGAATGTGTTGAGAATAATTAAAAAAACGAAATCCAAAGTATAACATTTGACTTGACATTTATTTCTTTTGCATCACACAAAATCCATGCCATTTCACGTACATTACACAGAATCCATGAAAATGGGAAAGTTTTCCCGACCGAGAAAGTTTTCCCGACGGAGAGTCCCGACCGAGAAAGTTTTCCCGACCGAGAGTCCCGACCGAGAGACTTTTCCCGACCGAGAGTCCCGACCGAGAGAGTTTTCCCGACCGAGAGTCCCGACCGAGAAAGTTTTCCCGACCGAGAGTCCCGACCGAGAGCGCTTGTATTACGCGAAACTCCCTGGCTTGTGGAGGACAGATGTGTGATAAGCATGAACACAGGCTCATGAACACAGGCTCATGAACACAAGCTCATGAACACAGGCGCAGGTCTCATGGAGAGGGTCTGAAATTGAGTCTCATGCGCTGAATAAAAAAAAAAATAACAAAAACAAATTAAGCAAGGTGAAATTGTATGCAATCTTTATATATGCAGGGCAGTGAAATATCACAAAGTACAATGCTGACTAGTACAACAAGTAACATTAGGCCGGGATTGATATTGGGTTGGTTTTTTTTTTTTTGGGGGGGGGGGGGGGGGGTGTTGTGCAAAACACACACGGAACAGAGTGTGGTGGAGGCTGGGACACGGACAGAGCACAGCTTTCGCGTAGCTTGCGTGTCGCTTCACCGTATTGTCTGTTACCACACGCAGGAGCCAACCCTGATGCGCGGCCTGTGAAATACGACCCAGTGGAGAAGGCGACGTGAGAGGATAGCGCTTGTATTACGCGAAACTCCCTGGCTTGTGGAGGACAGATGTGTGATAAGCATGAACACAGGCTCATGAACACAGGCTCATGAACACAAGCCCATGAACACAGGCGCAGGTCTCATGGAGAGGGTCTGAAATTGAGTCTCATGCGCTGAATAAAAAAAAAAATAACAAAAACAAATTAAGCAAGGTAAAATTGTATGCAATCTTTATATATGCAGGGCAGTGAAATATCACAAAGTACAATGCTGACTAGTACAACAAGTAACATTAGGCCGGGATTGATAATGGGTTGTTTTTTTTGGGGGGGGGGGTGTTGTGCAAAACACACACGGAACAGAGTGTGTTGGAGGCTGGGCGACGGACAGAGCACAGCTTTCGCGTAACTTGCGTGTCGCTTCACTGTATTGTCTGTTACCACACGCGGGAGCCAACCCTGATGCTCGGCCTGTGAAATGCGACCCAGGGGTACTCTGGGACCCCGGGGTCCGGAGCTGCCCCGAAGGGGAGCACGAGGGTTTTCCCGACCGAGAGTCCCGACCGAGAGAGTTTTCCCGACCGAGAAAGTTTTCCCGACCGAGAGTCCCGACCGAGAGTCCCGACCGAGAAAGTTTTCCCGACCGAGAGTCCCGACCGAGAGAGTTTTCCCGACCGAGAGTCCCGACCGAGAGACTTTTCCCGACCGAGAGAGTTTTCCCGACCGAGAGTCCAAATGAGGAAGTTTTCAAACAGGCAGTGTGTTTCACAAACTCAGTCTGGTATTTTCAGATCAGCTGCCATTTTCATTGTTTCATTTTATCATGGGTATGTGAAATGTTGTGCCGTGGTTCATCTTACACAATGATGATTGCTAAGCCAGATATGAGTCCTGAACGCCACACAGGCATTTGTAGGAAATCATGGTCAACTTTTGTATCTGTATCGTTTTTAACATTGTAAAAGCTGTAAAGTGTAGATGAATGTGTTGAGAATAATAAAAAAAACGAAATCCAAAGTATAACTTTGACTTGACATTTATTTCTTTTGCATCACACAAAATCCATGCCATTTCACGTACATTACACAGAATCCATGAAAATGGGAAAGTTTTCCCGACTGAGAAAGTTTTCCCGACCGAGTGTCCCGACCGAGAGAGTTTTCCCGACCGAGAGTCCCGACCGAGAAAGTTTTCCCGACCGAGAGTCCCGACCGAGAGACTTTTCCCGACCGAGAAAGTTTTCCCGACCGAGAGAGTTTTCCCGACCGAGAGTCCAAATGAGGAAGTTTTCAAACAGGCAGTGTGTTTCACAAACTCAGTCTGGTATTTTCAGATCAGCTGCCATTTTCATTGTTTCATTTTATCATGGGTATGTGAAATGTTGTGCCGTGGTTCATCTTACACAATGATGATTGCTAAGCCAGATATGAGTCCTGAACGCCACACAGGCATTTGTAGGAAATCATGGTCAACTTTTGTATCTGTATCGTTTTTAACATTGTAAAAGATGTAAAATGTAGATGAATGTGTTGAGAATAATTAAAAAAACGAAATCCAAAGTATAACATTGACTTGACATTTATTTCTTTTGCATCACACAAAATCCATGCCATTTCACGTACATTACACAGAATCCATGAAAATGGGAAAGTTTTCCCGACCGAGAAAGTTTTCCCGACGGAGAGTCCCGACCGAGAGAGTTTTCCCGACCGAGAGTCCCGACCGAGAAAGTTTTCCCGACCGAGAGTCCCGACCGAGAGACTTTTCCCGACCGAGAGTCCCGACCGAGAAAGTTTTCCCGACCGAGAGTCCAAATGAGGAAGTTTTCAAACAGGCAGTGTGTTTCACAAACTCAGGCTGGTATTTTCAGATCAGCTGTCATTTTCATTGTTTCATTTTATCATGGGTATGTGAAGTGCCGTGGTTCATCTTACACAATGATGATTGCTAAGTCAGATATGAGTCCTGAACGCCACACAGGCATTTGTAGGAAATCATGGTCAACTTTTGTATCTGTATCGTTATTAACATTGTAAAAGATGTAAAATGTAGATGAATGTGTTGATAATCATAAAAAAAAAACGAAATCCAAAGTATAACTTTGCCATAACATTTATTTCTTTTGCATCACACAAAATCCATGCCATTTCACGTACATTACACAGAATCCATCAAAACGGCCAAACTTTCTTTACACCAAAACTTTCCCGACCGAGAGTCCCGACCGGGAAAGTTTTCCCGACCGAGAGTCCCGACCGAGAGTCCCGACCGAGACAGTTTTCCCAACCGAGAAAGTTTTCCCGACCGAGATAGTTTTCCCGACCGAGAGAGTTTTCCCGACCGAGAGTCCCGACCGAGAAAGTTTTCCCGACCGAGAGTCCCGACCGAGAGAGTTTTCCCGACCGAGAGTCCCGACCGAGAAAGTTTTCCCGACCGAGAGTCCCGACCGAGAAATTTTTCCCGACCGAGAGTCCAAATGAGAAAGTTTTCAAACAGGCAGTGTGTTTCATAGACTCAGGCTGGTATTTTCAGACCAGCTGTCATTTTCATTGTTTCATTTTATCATGGGTATGTGAAATGTTGTGCCGTGGTTCATCTTGCACAATGATGAAACGCCACACAGGCCTACAAACGCCACACAAGCATTTGTAGGAAATCATGGTCAACTTTTGTATGTGTATCGTTTTTAACATTGTAAAAGATGTAAAATGTAGGTGATTGTGTTGAGAATAATAAAAAACGAAATCCAAAGTATTGCTTTCCCATGACATTTATTTCTTTTGCATCACACAAAATCCATGCCATTTCACGTACATTACACAGAATCCATCAAAACGGCAAACCTTTCTTTACACCAAAACTTTCCCGACCGAGGGAGTTTTCCCGACTGAGAGAGTTTTCCCGACCGAGAGTCCCGACCGAGAAAGTACATTTGGTGTACACATTTTAAATTTTGAGCTCGATGCACCAACTCAGTGGAGGTCTCTTCGAGCAAAGTATACTGATAGTTTGACCTTAACAGAGAGGGCAAGCTGTAGGCAAGAGCAAACCCAAGCGGAAGAAGAAATTGAAGCGATGCCCGAGCCTGTTGCAGACTCTGAAGAAGAGTCTTTAGCCACAGCAATAACTGCGTCTTTCAATAAACCTCAACCGGAGCCTCAGCCAGAGCCTTCAACTTCAACTTCCTCCGCGCTAGCCACTGTGGGGTCACATGGGACATGTGCTGACTTGTGTGTGTTGTTGTGAACTTAGACAGATGTACATGTTAAGCTGCGGACATGTTTCCTTTGAGGCATGCATCAAGGAGAACGTGAGGGTAACTGGGAAACGAATGTGTTTTATGTGTAAGGTAGAATGCGCATTTTATCGACCGGTGCACACCAGCTGCGTGTCAGATGTTACCTGCGTTGACTGTAACCAGCGCAGAGTGTACATGATGCTATGCGGTCACGCGACCTGCGCGTGTGTGAACAAAGCTTGTTCAGAATGTAACACCAAACATACCGTGAGAAGTTTCTGTGAATGGATTGACAAACTAACAGCTTATCTGTGTATGATACATAAAAAACCTACTACAAGTATAGTAGATGTATTGCCATTACAAGTATTGCCATTATGAGTTTGGCTACTGCATCCAACATATTTTTGTATAATAAAGAACCACAAGTATTTCTACTACAAGTGTTATATTTGTGTATAATAAAAACTATTCTAAAATGGTGAATGTCAGTTACATTCTGTATAACATTCATTTATTGTACTGTGTAACAACATACATATTCAAATGTGATGGGCACAATCATTAACCACACAGTCTCTGTGTCTGCAAAGGCATCGGTTTATTGCAGTGTTTAAGAACATACAGATAAAATTGTACACAGTTAAGAAGAGCATAAACTAAACGCAAAGGGTATGTGATGGGCACAATCATTAACCACACAGTCTCTGTGTCTGCAAAGGCATCTGTTTATTGCAGCGTCTAACAACATACAGATACAATTGTGTGCAGTTGAGAAGAGCGTATTTTTTTTAAAAAGAAAGCAAAGCATACAGCTGTACACAAAAGAAAACAATACTTTGATCATAATGTAAAAGCAAACCGTACCGCTGTACACAAAAGACATCCAAGTGAACAACACTTTGCATTTCCCAAAGTGACACTCGTGTACATGAGCTAGTTTTTTGGCGTGAGGCACTTGCTTTTCTTAAGAAGCTGGAGATCTGCGCAGCAGGGCATACTTGCGGTTGAAAAAACCTCGGTTGAACTAAGAGATCGAGTGGAGATGCTCTGCCTGGTGGTTAGTCGATCAAGATCGCAACGAAGCGATAACTTCCTTACGTGTCAAGTACAGTTGGTTCACAAGGATTTGCATTCGACTTCTTGTTGTTGATCAGAGGCAAGGGAACCACATTGAAATACGCAATCGGTGCAGACGACACGTACACACGATACATCCTATTGTCTACCGCGCAGTCGCCTCACCAGCTTACGTTCCCAGACATGCAATCGCTCATACGTTATTGTATGAAGGATGTGAGCAAGCTTTCAGATGGCAAAGAAGACTACGACATGATCAGAGAACTGCAATGTCACCAGACTCAAAGCGCCGATCAGATCAAGTTCTGTGATAAGCTCGAAGGCTTAAAACTGAGATCAGATCCGCATTGCGAGGTAATAGACCGGCGTACAGACCTCAGAGGGCCACCTGTCGTTCACAGGAATCTAAAACCTAGAATGCGTAATACAGACACAGTGTTCCCGAGGCTGGCGTCGGACAATCCGCCTGTTGTTCACAGAAGCGGGGCTGTACAACCTACGGATTTCAGAGCACCACCTGTTGACAGGGATCTAAATCCCAGGACGTGCAATAAAGACAGTGTTCCCGAGGTCGGCGTCAGACAATCCACCTGTCGTTCACAGAAACTTGAAGCCGAATAATGACAGTCCCACACTCTTCGCCGAAGCGACACCCCGGCCTCTGCCTGTTAGAAACACCAGCTCATCTGGAAAGGACCCTGTCGGATTCGGGGAGGGTTACACTTTGCTGGCAGCTTATTATAACTACGGGAACAACAGTCCGAAGTGAACCAAGATCCAGTCAAACGCAACCGCCATGAAGACGGAGCACCTGTAGGATCCGGAATCCATCAGATACGTTACTGGACCCCTAAAGCTAAGGGTAGCATTAACGATCGTGAGCCCTACGAGTAAGAACACAGCTGTGACACGGACTCTTGATTCTCCCGCACCCATTGTATTAGTGTTTGTGAAGACACGTGAAGATAGAAGTGAAATGTTACACTTTTGTCTGTATGATATTGAACGACACAGTGCTGGCAAAGTATTACATTTCTTTATTTAGGTAAAGTTCACAAGTCAAGGTACATCACCAATACATGCAGGCTAGTTCGCTAACCAACAAGCTACGGGTTACCATTATTCCCAATATAGGTCGAGAATGTCCGAATGAGCTTAAAGTGGCGACAACGGGTCACCTTGAGGCGTCGTGCTATAAGACGTCGGGTTACACGACTAGGCCACGGTGCAAAGAATCCACGTCGCTAATATGTTGTATTTAGCATACTCAGTCAAAGCGAAGCCTCTGTTGATCACATCGACCAGCCAGTATGCATCCAACAGGTCTCATCACCCCAGTGATCCTGGTCTATGTGACATCGTGTGGAGCTACTTCAGAAGAAGGCCCATTCTGGATAGCTCTGTACAACTGTAACTAACGACTACATGTACATATTGAATGTGCACCAAATTTCAAGTAATAAGAGTGGATGAATTACTCAAATGTGATGCGGCTTATCGTAGGTGTGCTAATTGTGAAGTGCAACTTATTTCAAATAAACACCTTGTGTATACATGACAAATGAGCGTCAATGTGTTTCCTTACACATGCAGCCACAGATTATATAGCTGAAATTCATCTAAAAGGTGAGTGTTTCCAAGTGTCCAATGTGATGCACAACACCGCACACGAACATGAAATGTGAACACTTTTATTCAAGCAAGGTAGTTACAAGTATGCCACAACAGTTTATTTTTATTGCAATCAAGCGCACCCGATATAATCATAGGTCGGTCAGGAGAATCATATGGCGGTCGGAAGACCGAGCGCGGTGTCGATATTGAACTGTACAAAATATTGGCCTGCACGAAACTAGGAGAAAAATTTAAATGGGCGTGGTATCCACGGAGGGAAATGATGATGCACGGGGGGGCATACCATTAGGGACATGCGCAACAGGGGAGTGCGTTTTTAAAACGCCCCCCTGTGGCTGAATTTTTTTTTACAATATCAACAAACTGTCCGTGTTTCAGGCGCTCGATCCCTTAACCCTTGTGCACCCTGGACCAAAAAAAAAAAAAAAAGGGAGGGGGGGGGGGGGTCACACAGACCCCGGCAGCGCAGACCCAGGTCTCGTCGCGAAACAGGGCCCCGGCTCGGGGTGGGGGCGGATGGGGGTCAGGTGGACCCCCTGCTATAGCGGGTCTCGTCACAGCGTCGGACAAAGGCACCTAATCGGCTGTAACCCTCCATCGATCGGGTAAGTTACGATGGCAAACCTTGGGGTCTGGAGGGACCCCCAAGCGCCAAGGCAACAACTCTCAACTTCACATCATCATCTTCATCATCATCATCATCGTCTCCTTCTCGAGAGTGTTCACGTAAACCGGCCTCAGTGAGGACCTCGGACTCTCCCTGCCTGCTAGTCCTCCTACCTCCTTCCTCTTGGTTCTCCTGCTCCTCGCAGGGTAGGGCTTAGCCTTACGGGCCCCGGGTTACGCGTAAACCGGCCTAAGTGAGGACCTCGGACCTTCCATGCCTGCTGGTCCTCCTTCCTCCTTCTGCTCCATTCTCCTGCTCCTCGAAGGCGAGCACCTTGCCGGATGGGCCCCGGTTTACGCATAAACCGGCCTAAGTGAGGACTGGGGTAGCTCTCTACTCCGTGGGTACTCTGTGACCACTTAGTAATGGCGATGGGGTATTTCGCAACCCCAATGCACGTTCGTAAGTTACGATGGGAAACACTAGGGTCTGGAAGGACCCCCAAGCGCCACGGCAACAACTCTCAACTTCATATCATCATCTTCATCATCATCATCATCATCGTCTCCTTCTCGGCAGTGTTCGCGTAAACCAGCCTAAGTGGGGACCTCGGACTCTCCCTGCCTGCTAGTCCTCCTACCTCCTTCTGCTCTGTTCTGCTGCTCCTCGAAGGCAAGCACCTTGTCGGATGGGCCCCGGGTTATGCGTAAACCGGCCTAAGTGAGGACCTCGGACTCTCCCTGCCTCCAAGTCCTCCTTCCTCCTTCTGTTCCGTTCTCCTGCTCCTCACAGGGGAGCGTTTAGCCGGATTGGCCTCGGGTTACGCGTAAACCGGCCTTCGAGAGGAGCAGGGATGTTCTCTACTCCACGATTACTATGGGGTCAAAGCGTACCCACGATGGGGTATTTCGCCACCCCAATACACATTCGTGAGTTACGATGGCAAACACTGGGGTCCGGAGAGACCCCGAACCGCCGGAGGAAACAACTCTCAACTTCACATCATCATCATCATCATCATCATCATCATCGTCGTCTCCTTCTCGGCAGTGTTCGCGTAAACGGGCCTAAGTGAGGACCTCGGACTCTCCCTGCCTCCAAGTCCTCCTTCCTCCTTCTGCTCGGTTCTCCTGCTCCTCACAGGGGAGCGTTTAGCCGGATGGGCCTCGGGTTACACGTAAACCGGCCTTCGAGAGGAGCAGGGATGTTTTCAACTCCACGATTACTATGGGGTCAAAGTGTACCCACGATGGGGTATTTCGCAACCCCAATACACATTCGTGAGTTACGATGGCAAACACTGGGGTCTGGAGAGACCCCGAACCGCCATTCGTGAGTTACGATGGCAAACACTGGGGTCCGGAGGGACCCCGAACCGCCGGAGGAAACAACTCTCAACTTTAGATCATCATCATCATCATCATCATCATCATCATCATCATCATCATCATCGTCGTCGTCTCCTTCTCGGCAGTGTTCGCGTAAATGGCCCTAAGTGAGGACCTCGGACTCTCCCTGCCTCCAAGTCCTCCTTCCTCCTTCTGCTCCGTTCTCCTGCTCCTCACAGGGGAGCGTTTAGCCGGATGGGCCTCGGGTTACGCGTAAAACGGCCTTCGACAGGAGCAGGGATGTTCTCTACTCCACGATTACTATGGGGTCAAAGCGTACCCACGATGGGGTATTTCGCAACCCCAATACACATTCGTAAGTTACGATGGCAAACACTGGGGTCTGGAGGGACCCCGAACCGCCATTCGAAAGTTACGATGGCAAACACTGGGGTCCGGAGGGACCCCGAACCGCCGGAGCAAACAACTCTCAACTTCAGATCATCACCATCATCATCATCATCATCAATGTCTCCTTCTCGGCAGTGTTCGCGTAAACCGGCCTAAGTGAGGACCTCGGACTCTCCCTGCCTCTCCATCCTGCGACCTCCTTCTGCTCCGTTCTCCTGCTCCTCGCAGGTGAGCGCTTTGCCGGATGGGCCTCGGGTTACGCGTAAATGGGCCTAAGTGAGGACCTCGGGCTCTCCGTTGCTCCTCGTCTTCCTTGCTCCTTCTCCATCATTCTCCTGCGCCTCGCTAGTGAAAGAGCAGCTGTTTGGCCTGCCTATTACGCGAACACCGCCCTCCAGTTGGACCTCGGGCTCTCCGTGCATCCTCGTCCTCCTTGCTCCCTCTACATCCTTGTCACGCTCCTCGTTAGAGTACGCTTAGCTTTGCAGAGGGCAGTGTTCGCGTAAACCAGCCTAAGCGAGGACCTCGGACGCCTCCTGCATCCCAGTCCTCCTACCTCCTGCTCCTCGGTTCTCCCTCTCCTCGCAGGGTAGGGCTTAGCCGGACGGGCCCCGGGTTACGCGTAAACCGGTCTAAGTGAGGACCTCGGACTCTCCCTGCCTGCTGGTCCTCCTTCCTCCTTCTGCTCCGTTCTCCTGCTCCTCGAAGGCGAGCACCTTGCCGGATGGGCCCCGGGTTACGCGTAAACCGGCCTAAGTAAGGACCGGTAGTGCTCTCTACTCCGTGGGTACACTGTGACCCCTTAGTAATGGCGATGGGGTATTTCGCAACCCCAATGCACATTCGTAAGTTACGATGACAAACACTGGGGTCTGGAAGGACCCCGAACCGCCGGAGAAAAACAACTCTCAACTTTAGATCATCATCATCATCATCATCATCATCATTGTCGTGGACGTGTTCGCGTAAACCGGCCTAAGTGAGGACCTCGGACTCTCTTTGCCTCCTAGTCCTGCGACCTCCTTCTGCTCCGTTCTCCTGCTCCTCGCAGGTGAGCGCTTTGCCGGATGGGCCTTGGGTTACGCGTAAATGGGCCTGAGTGAGGACCTCGGGCTCTCCGTTGCTCCTCGTCTGCCTTGCTCCTTCTCCATCGTTCTCCTGCGCCTCGCTAGTGAAAGAGCAGCTGTTTGGTCTGCCTATTACGCGAACACCGCCCTCCGTTTGGACCTCGGGCTCTCCGTGCCTCCTCGTCCTCCTTGCTCCCTCTACATCCTTGTCCCGCTCCTCGCTAGAGTACGCTTAGGTTTGCAGAGGGTGGGTTTCGCGAACACCCTCTTCGGTGAAGACCTTGGGATCTCCGTTGCTCCCCGTCTTCCTTGCCCCTTCTACATTACTCTCAAGTGCCTCGCTAGTGAAAGAGCAGCTGTTTGGCCTGCCTATTACGCGAACACCGCCCTCCAGTTGGACCTCGGGCTCTCCGTGCCGAGGAAACCCACCCTCCGTTTGCAGAGGGTGGGTTTCGCGAACACCCTCTTCGGTGAAGACCTTGGGATCTCCGTTGCTCCCCGTCTTCCTTGCCCCTTCTACATTACTCTCAAGTGCCTCGCTAGTGAAAGCGCAGCTGTTTGGCCTGCCCATTACGCGAACACCGCCCTCTGTTTATGCTCCTCGCTAGCATACGCTTATGTCTGCGGAGGGCCGGTTTCGCGAACACCCCCTTCGGTGAGGACCTCGGGATCTCCGTTGCTCCGCGTCCTCCTTTCTCCTTCTCCTTCGTTCTCATGCGCCTCGCTAGTGAAAGAGAAGCTGTTTGGCCTGCCTAGTACACGAACACCGCCCTCGGTTTATGCTCCTCGCGAGAGTAGGCTGAGGTCTGCGGAGGGCCTATTACGCGAACACCGCCCTCCAGTTGGACCTCGGGCTCTCCGTTGCTCCTCGTCCTCCTTGCTCCCTCTACATCCTTCTCAAGCGCCTCGCTAGTGAAAGCGCAGCTGTTTGGCCTGCCCATTACGCGAACACCGCCCTCCGTTTATGCTCCTCACGAGCGTACGCTTAGGTCTGCGGATGGCCGGTTTCGCGAACACCGCCCTCTAGTTGGACCTCGGGCTCTCCGTTGTTCCTCGTCCTCCTTGCTCCTTCTTCTTCGTTCTCATGCACTTCGCTAGTGAAAGAGAAGCTGTTTGGCCTTCCTATTACGCGAACACCGCCCTCCAGTTGGATCTCGGGCTCTCCGTTGCTCCTCGTCCTCCTCGCTCCCTCTACATCGTTCTCAAGCGCCTCGCTAGTAAAAGAGAAGCTGTTTGGCCTGCCCATTACGCGAACACCGCCCTCCGTTTATGCTCCTCGCTAGCGTACGCTTATGTCTGCGGAGGGCTGGTTTCTTGAACACCGCCATCGGTGAGGACCTCTGGATCTCCTTTGCTCCTCGTCCTCCCTGCTCCCTCTCCTTTGTTCTCATGCGCCTCGCTAGTGAAAGAGCAGCTCTTTGGCCTGCCTATTACGCGAACACTGCCCTCCAGTTGGACCTCGGGCTCTCCATGCCTCCTCGTCCTCCTCGCTCCCTCTACATCGTTCCCCTGCGCCTCGCTAGTGAAAGAGCAGCTGTTTGGCCTGCCTATTACGCAAACACCGCCCTCCATTTGGACCTTGGGCTCTCCGTGCCTCCGTGTCCTCCTTGCTTTCTTTCCATCATTCTCAAGTGCCTCGCTAGTAAAAGTGCAGCTGTTTGGCCTGCCCATTACGCGAACACCGCCCTCCGTTTATGCTCCTCGCTAGCGTACGCTTATGTCTGCGGAGGGCCGGTTTCGCGAACACCCCCTTCGGTGAGGACTTCGGGATCTCCGTTGCTCCTCGTCCTCCTTGCTCCTTCTCCTTCGTTCTCATGCGCCTCGCTAGTGAAAGAGAAGCTGTTTGGCCTTCCTATTACGCGAACACTGCCCTCCAGTTGGACCTCGGGCTCTCCGTTGCTCCTCGTCCTCCTTGCTCCCTCTACATCGTTCTCAAGTGCCTCGCTAGTGAAAGCGAAGCTGTTTTGCCTGCCTATTACGTGAACACCGCCCTCCAGTTGGACCTCGGGCTCTCCGTGTCTCCTCCTCCTCCTTGCTCCCTCTCATTGTTCTCAAGTGCCTCGCTAGTGAAAGAGCAGCTCTGTGGCCTGCCTACTACGCGAACACCGCCCTCCGTTTGGACTTCAGACACTCCTTGCCTCCTCCTCATCCTTGCTCCCTCTACATCGTTCTCAAGTGCCTCGGTAGCGTACGCTTAGGTCTGCGGAGGGCGGGTTACGCGAACACCACCATTTTTGAGGAACCCAGTACCTCCTACACACACACACACACACACACACAGACACACACACACACACACACACACACACACGAGGCAGTGAGGAGGAGAAGGAGGTTGTTGCTACGCCTGCGTCGCGAAACCAGGGCTCATTGTGTGCGCGCCCGGAGTAGCTACGGGGAAACACGTGGGACAACCGACCAGTTTGGGGTCATGGTTTATTCAACGCGTATTTTCGGTGTGGTTTAACTTGGTAATCTGATCTGAAAGACTTTCCCTGAATGTGCCTTAATTTCACCTCTTTTTCCTTTCTCCTTTTCTTAGCTTACTGAAAATGTTGGCGACCAAAGGCCGGATTCAGGGACGTGTGCTGCTTGTGCTACTCGCATTACGTGGGCAAACTGCTCGCTGTCATCATCGATACAAAGGTAAAGTGCAATCCCAGGGTTGTGTGCTGCTTGTGCTACTCGCTTTATGTAGACAAACTGCTTGCTGTCAACATCGATACAAAGATAACAAAAGAATAGCCTAGTGTAACGTAGTGTTTCATGTTTTGTTTTGTTTTTTTCTAGAATGATTCAAATGTAACCATCGTTTCCCCAACCCCGCAGGCTCTGCGACCCGTGAAGAACTGAGACTCCTTCTGGTCGGTAAAACAGGCTCGAGAAAGAATGCGTCCGGAAACACCATCCTGGGGGATGCGTACGCTTTCAAAGAGGACGTTTCGCCCGAGTCTCTCACCGACAGCTGCCTCAGAAAAGAGGCAGAGGGCGACAAACTGGTGGGAGAGGATGTGGTGAAAATCGGCCAGCTGCGGCTGGTCACAGAGTGTTACAAAGGAGATTACTGAGATTCATTTGTAACAAAAGGCTGATTCTTTCAATGCACGCATCCTACGGTGAGATTTATATCATGTATTCACAGCCACCAGAGGCGCTGTACAGCACCGAGTGCCTGAAACACAGACAGTTTGTTGATATTTTTTTAATGTAAACCTTCTTTTTTTTTCATGTAAACCTGTTCTTGACATATCTACTGAGATTCGTTTGTCTTGAAAGGCTGATTCAACCCCGTTGTTGACTTTTATTTTGCCTTCCAGATTGCCTCAGTTGTATCGTGAGTGTAATTTCAAATAAAATAAAATAAAACTCAGAAGCATCTGTGTGTTGTATTCTTCTTCTTCTTCTTCTTCTCATTATTATTATTATTATTATTATTATTATCATTATTATTATTATTATCATTATTATTATTATTATTGTGATTATGCTTCATTTTCATGTGCTGGGGTATCAATGACCCCCATGGTGCCACAGCAGCTTCTGTGCGTGGTCCCCAAGTGCTACGTTTTCTTTCCCGATCCCCTGACGAACCCATTAGAATCGCTCTGGGGCACTCTTCGACCCCAAATGATCATTCTGGTTTTTTTTTAACATTTTCATTCACCGGTCTCTACTGAGGTTGGGGTACTCTGGGACCCCCGGGGTCTGGGGCTGCCCCGAAGGGAAGCATGAGGGTTAACATTTTCATTCACCGGTCTCTACTGAGGGTGGGGTACTCTGAGACCCCCGGGGTCTGGGGCTGCCCCGAAGGGGAGCATGAGGGTTAACAGCGGCCTCCCATGGACGAACGCCATAGAGCCTGCCCGAAACTAGGAGAAAAATTGAAACGGGAGTGGCATCCGGGGAGGGAAACGTGGGTGTACGGGGCGCGGGAGCCAACCCTGATGCACGGCCTGTGAAATACGACCCAGTGGAGAAGGCGACGTGAGAGGATAGTGCTTGTATTACGCGAAACTCCCTGGCTTGTGGAGGACAGATGTGTGATAAGCATGAACACAGGCTCATGAACACAGGCTCATGAACACAAGCTCATGAACACAGGCGCAGGTCTCATGGAGAGGGTCTGAAATTGAGTCTCATGCGCTGAATAAAAAAAAAAATAACAAAAACAAATTAAGCAAGGTGAAATTGTATGCAATCTTTATAGATGCAGGGTAGTGAAATATCACAAAGTACAATGCTGACTAGTACAACAAGTAACATTAGGCCGGGATTGATATTGGGTTGGTTTTTTTGGGGGGGGGGTGTTGTGCAAAACACACACGGAACAGAGTGTGGTGGAGGCTGGGACACGGACAGAGCACAGCTTTCGCGTAGCTTGCGTGTCGCTTCACCGTATTGTCTGTTACCACACGCGGGAGCCAACCCTGATGCGCGGCCTGTGAAATACGACCCAGTGGAGAAGGCGACGTGAGAGGATAGCGCTTGTATTACGCGAAACTCCCTGGCTTGTGGAGGACAGATGTGTGATAAGCATGAACACAGGCTCATGAACACAGGCTCATGAACACAAGCTCATGAACACAGGCGCAGGTCTCATGGAGAGGGTCTGAAATTGAGTCTCATGCGCTGAATAAAAAAAAAATAACAAAAACAAATTAAGCAAGGTGAAATTGTATGCAATCTTTATATATGCAGGGCAGTGAAATATCACAAAGTACAATGCTGACTAGTACAACAAGTAACATTAGGCCGGGAGTGATAATGGGTTGTTTTTTTTGGGGGGGGGGGTGTTGTGCAAAACACACACGGAACAGAGTGTGTTGGAGGCTGGGACACGGACAGAGCACAGCTTTCGCGTAGCTTGCGTGTCGCTTCACCGTATTGTCTGTTACCACACGCGGGAGCCAACCCTGATGCTCGGCCTGTGAAATGCGACCCAGGGGTACTCTGGGACCCCCGGGGTCCAGAGCTGCCCCGAAGGGGAGCACGAGGGTTTTCCCGACCGAGAGTCCCGACCGAGAGAGTTTTCCCGACCGAGAGTCCCGACCGAGAAAGTTTTCCCGACCGAGAGTCCCGACCGAGAAAGTTTTCCCGACCGAGAGAGTTTTCCCGACCGAGAGTCAAAATGAGGAAGTTTTCAAACAGGCAGTGTGTTTCACAAACTCAGGCTGGTATTTTCAGATCAGCTGTCATTTTCATTGTTTCATTTTATCATGGGTATGTGAAGTGCCTTGGTTCATCTTACACAATGATGATTGCTAAGCCAGATATGAGTCCTGAACGCCACACAGGCATTTGTAGGAAATCATGGTCAACTTTTGTATCTGTATCGTTATTAACATTGTAAAAGATGTAAAATGTAGATGAATGTGTTGAGAATAATAAAAAAAACGAAATCCAAAGTATAACTTTGACTTGACATTTATTTCTTTTGCATCACACAAAATCCATGCCATTTCACGTACATTACACAGAATCCATGAAAATGGGAAAGTTTTCCCGACCGAGAAAGTTTTCCCGACCGAGAGACTTTTCCCGACCGAGAGACTTTTCCCGACCGAGAGACTTTTCCCGACCGAGAAAGTTTTCCTGACCGAGAGTCCCGACCGAGAAAGTTTTCCCGACTGAGAGTCCCGACCGGGAAAGTTTTCCCGACCGAGAGTCCCGACCGAGAAAGTTTTCCCGACCGAGAGAGTTTTCCCGACCGAGAGTCCCGACCGAGAAAGTTTTCCCGACCGAGAGTCCCGACCGAGAGACTTTTCCCGACCGAGAGTCCCGACCGAGAAAGTTTTCCCGACCGAGAGAGTTTTCCCGACCGAGAGTCAAAATGAGGAAGTTTTCAAACAGGCAGTGTGTTTCACAAACTCAGGCTGGTATTTTCAGATCAGCTGTCATTTTCATTGTTTCATTTTATCATGGGTATGTGAAGTGCCGTGGTTCATCTTACACAATGATGATTGCTAAGCCAGATAATAGTCCTGAACGCCACACAGGCATTTGTAGGAAATCATTGTCAACTTTTGTATCTGTATCGTTTTTAACATTGTAAAAGATGTAAAATGTAGATGAATGTGTTGAGAATAATAAAAAAAACGAAATCCAAAGTATAACTTTGACTTGACATTTATTTCTTTTGCATCACACAAAATCCATGCCATTTCACGTACATTACACAGAATCCATCAAAACGGCCAAACTTTCTTTACACCAAAACTTTCCCGACCGAGAGTCCCGACCGGGAAAGTTTTCCCGACCGAGAGTCCCGACCGAGAGTCCCGACCGAGACAGTTTTCCCAACCGAGAAAGTTTTCCCGACCGAGAGTCCCGACCGAGAAAGTTTTCCCGACCGAGATAGTTTTCCCGACCGAGAGAGTTTTCCCGACCGAGAGTCCCGACCGAGAAAGTTTTCCCGACCGAGAGTCCCGCCCGAGAGAGTTTTCCCGACCGAGAAAGTTTTCCCGACCGAGAGTCCCGACCGAGAGTCCCGACCGAGAGTCCCGACCGAGAAAGTTTTCCCGACCGAGAGTCCCGACCGAGAGAGTTTTCCCGACCGAGAGTCCCGACCAAGAGACTTTTCCCGACCGAGAGAGTTTTCCCGACCGAGAGTCCAAATGAGGAAGTTTTCAAACAGGCAGTGTGTTTCACAAACTCAGGCTGGTATTTTCAGATCAGCTGTCATTTTCATTGTTTCATTTTATCATGGGTATGTGAAATGTTGTGCCTTGGTTCATCTTACACAATGATGATTGCTAAGCCAGATATGAGTCCTGAACGCCACACAGGCATTTGTAGGAAATCATGGTCAACTTATGTATCTGTATCGTTTTTAACATTGTAAAAGATGTAAAATGTAGATGAATGTGTTGAGAATAATAAAAAAAACGAAATCCAAAGTATAACTTTGACTTGACATTTATTTCTTTTGCATCACACAAAATCCATGCCATTTCACGTACATTACACAGAATCCATGAGAATGGGAAAGTTTTCCCAACCGAGAAAGTTTTCCCGACCGAGAGTCCCGACCGAGAAAGTTTTCCCGACCGAGAGTCCCGACCGAGAGACTTTTCCCGACCGAGAAAGTTTTCCTGACCGAGAGTCCCGACCGAGAAAGTTTTCCCGACTGAGAGTCCCGACCGGGAAAGTTTTCCCGACCGAGAGTCCCGACCGAGAAAGTTTTCCCGACCGAGAGAGTTTTCCCGACCGAGAGTCCCGACCGAGAAAGTTTTCCCGACCGAGAGTCCCGACCGAGAGAGTTTTCCCGACCGAGAGTCCCGACCGAGAAAGTTTTCCCGACCGAGAGAGTTTTCCCGACCGAGAGTCCAAATGAGGAAGTTTTCAAACAGGCAGTGTGTTTCACAAACTCAGGCTGGTATTTTCAGATCAGCTGTCATTTTCATTGTTTCATTTTATCATGGGTATGTGAAATGTTGTGCCTTGGTTCATCTTACACAATGATGATTGCTAAGCCAGATATGAGTCCTGAACGCCACACAGGCATTTGTAGGAAATCATGGTCAACTTATGTATCTGTATCGTTTTTAACATTGTAAAAGATGTAAAATGTAGATGAATGTGTTGAGAATAATAAAAAAAACGAAATCCAAAGTATAACTTTGACTTGACATTTATTTCTTTTGCATCACACAAAATCCATGCCATTTCACGTACATTACACAGAATCCATGAGAATGGGAAAGTTTTCCCAACCGAGAAAGTTTTCCCGACCGAGAGTCCCGACCGGGAAAGTTTTCCCGACCGAGAGTCCCGACCGAGAGAGTTTTCCCGACCGAGAGTGCCGACCGGGAAAGTTTTCCCGACCGAGAGTCCCGACCGAGAGAGTTTTCCCGACCGAGAGTCCCGACCGAGACTCCCGACCGAGAAAGTTTTCCCGACCGAGAGTGCCGACCGAGAAAGTTTTCCCGACCGAGATTCCCGACCGAGAGACTTTTCCCGACCGAGAAAGTTTTCCTGACCGAGAGTCCCAACCGAGAAAGTTTTCCCGACTGAGAGTCCCGACCGGGAAAGTTTTCCCGACCGAGAGTCCCGACCGAGAAAGTTTTCCCGACCGAGAGAGTTTTCCCGACCGAGAGTCCCGACCGAGAAAGTTTTCCCGACCGAGAGTCCCGACCGAGAGAGTTTTCCCGACCGAGAGTCCCGACCGAGAAAGTTTTCCCGACCGAGAGAGTTTTCCCGACCGAGAGTCAAAATGAGGAAGTTTTCAAACAGGCAGTGTGTTTCACAAACTCAGGCTGGTATTTTCAGATCAGCTGTCATTTTCATTGTTTCATTTTATCATGGGTATGTGAAATGTTGTGCCGTGGTTCATCTTGCACAATGATGAAACGCCACACAGGCCTACAAACGCCACACAAGCATTTGTAGGAAATCATGGTCAACTTGTGTATGTGTATCGTTTTTAACATTGTAAAAGATGTAAAATGTAGGTGATTGTGTTGAGAATAATAAAAAACGAAATCCAAAGTATTGCTTTCCCATGACATTTATTTCTTTTGCATCACACAAAATCCATGCCATTTCACGTACATTACACAGAATCCATCAAAACGGCAAACCTTTCTTTACACCAAAACTTTCCCGACCGAGGGAGTTTTCCCGATTGAGAGAGTTTTCCTGACCGAGAGTCCCGACCGAGAAAGTACATTTGGTGTACACATTTTAAATTTTGAGCTCGATGCACCAACTCAGTGGAGGTCTCTTCGAGCAAAGTATACTGATAGTTTGACCTTAACAGAGAGGGCAAGCTGTAGGCAAGAGCAAACCCAAGCGGAAGAAGAAATTGAAGCGATGCCCGAGCCTGTTGCAGACTCTGAAGAAGAGTCTTTAGCCACAGCAATAACTGCGTCTTTCAATAAACCTCAACCGGAGCCTCAGCCAGAGCCTTCAACTTCAACTTCCTCCGCGCTAGCCACTGTGGGGTCACATGGGACATGTGCTGACTTGTGTGTGTTGTTGTGAACTTAGACAGATGTACATGTTAAGCTGCGGACATGTTTCCTTTGAGGCATGCATCAAGGAGAACGTGAGGGTAACTGGGAAACGAATGTGTTTTATGTGTAAGGTAGAATGCGCATTTTATCGACCGGTGCACACCAGCTGCGTGTCAGATGTTACCTGCGTTGACTGTAACCAGCGCAGAGTGTACATGATGCTATGCGGTCACACGACCTGCGCGTGTGTGAACAAAGCTTGTTCAGAATGTAACACCAAACATACCGTGAGAAGTTTCTGTGAATGGATTGACAAACTAACAGCTTATCTGTGTGTATGATACATAAAAAACCTACTACAAGTATAGTAGATGTATTGCCATTACAAGTATTGCCATTATGAGTTTGGCTACTGCATCCAACATATTTTTGTATAATAAAGAACCACAAGTATTTCTACTACAAGTGTTATATTTGTGTATAATAAAAACTATTCTAAAATGGTGAATGTCAGTTACATTCTGTATAACATTCATTTATTGTACTGTGTAACAACATACATATTCAAATGTGATGGGCACAATCATTAACCACACAGTCTCTGTGTCTGCAAAGGCATCGGTTTATTGCAGTGTTTAAGAACATACAGATAAAATTGTACACAGTTAAGAAGAGCATAAACTAAACGCAAAGGGTATGTGATGGGCACAATCATTAACCACACAGTCTCTGTGTCTGCAAAGGCATCTGTTTATTGCAGCGTCTAACAACATACAGATACAATTGTGTGCAGTTGAGAAGAGCGTATTTTTTTAAAAAAAAAAGCAAAGCATACAGCTGTACACAAAAGAAAACAATACTTTGATCATAATGTAAAAGCAAACCGTACCGCTGTACACAAAAGACATCCAAGTGAACAACACTTTACATTTCCCAAAGTGACACTCGTGTACATGAGCTAGTTTTTTGGCGTGAGGCACTTGCTTTTCTTAAGAAGCTGGAGATCTGCGCAGCAGGGCATACTTGCGGTTGAAAAAACCTCGGTTGAACTAAGAGATCGAGTGGAGATGCTCTGCCTGGTGGTTAGTCGATCAAGATCGCATGAACACAGGCTCATGAACACAGGCTCATGAACACAAGCTCATGAACACAGGCGCAGGTCTCATGGAGAGGGTCTGAAATTGAGTCTCATGCGCTGAATAAAAAAAAAAAAAAAACAAATTAGGCAAGGTGAAATTGTAGGCCGGGAGTGATATTGGGTTGGTTCTGTTTTTTTTGGGGGGGGGGGTTGTGCAAAACACACACGGAACAGAGTGTGGTGGAGGCTGGGACACGGACAGAGCACAGCTTTCGCGTAGCTTGCGTGTCGCTTCACCGTATTGACTGTTACCACACGCGGGAGCCAACCCTGATGCGCGGCCTGTGAAATACGACCCAGTGGAGAAGGCGACGTGAGAGGATAGCGCTTGTATTACGCGAAACTCCCTGGCTTGTGGAGGACAGATGTGTGATAAGCATGAACACAGGCTCATGAACACAGGCTCATGAACACAAGCTCATGAACACAGGCGCAGGTCTCATGGAGAGGGTCTGAAATTGAGTCTCATGCGCTGAATAAAAAAAAAAATAACAAAAACAAATTAAGCAAGGTGAAATTGTATGCAATCTTTATATATGCAGGGCAGTGAAATATCACAAAGTACAATGCTGACTAGTACAACAAGTAACATTAGGCCGGGAGTGATAATGGGTTGTTTTTTTTGGGGGGGGGGTGTTGTGCAAAACACACACGGAACAGAGTGTGTTGGAGGCTGGGACACGGACAGAGCACAGCTTTCGCGTAGCTTGCGTGTCGCTTCACCGTATTGTCTGTTACCACACGCGGGAGCCAACCCTGATGCTCGGCCTGTGAAATGCGACCCAGGGGTACTCTGGGACCCCCGGGGTCCAGAGCTGCCCCGAAGGGGAGCACGAGGGTTTTCCCGACCGAGAGTCCCGACCGAGAGAGTTTTCCCGACCGAGAGTCCCGACCGAGAAAGTTTTCCCGACCGAGAGTCCCGACCGAGAGTCCCGACCGAGAAAGTTTTCCCGACCGAGAGTCCCGACCGAGAGAGTTTTCCCGACCGAGAGTCCCGACCGAGAGACTTTTCCCGACCGAGAGAGTTTTCCCGACCGAGAGTCCAAATGAGGAAGTTTTCAAACAGGCAGTGTGTTTCACAAACTCAGGCTGGTATTTTCAGATCAGCTGTCATTTTCATTGTTTCATTTTATCATGGGTATGTGAAATGTTGTGCCTTGGTTCATCTTACACAATGATGATTGCTAAGCCAGATATGAGTCCTGAACGCCACACAGGCATTTGTAGGAAATCATGGTCAACTTTTGTATCTGTATCGTTTTTAACATTGTAAAAGATGTAAAATGTAGATGAATGTGTTGAGAATAATAAAAAAAACGAAATCCAAAGTATAACTTTGACTTGACATTTATTTCTTTTGCATCACACAAAATGCATGCCATTTCACGTACATTACACAGAATCCATGAGAATGGGAAAGTTTTCCCAACCGAGAAAGTTTTCCCGACCGAGAGTCCCGACCGGGAAAGTTTTCCCGACCGAGAGTCCCGACCGAGAGAGTTTTCCCGACCGAGAGTGCCGACCGGGAAAGTTTTCCCGACCGAGAGTCCCGACCGAGAAAGTTTTCCCGACCGAGAAAGTTTTCCTGACCGAGAGTCCCGACCGAGAAAGTTTTCCCGACCGAGAGTCCCGACCGAGAAAGTTTTCCCGACCGAGAGAGTTTTCCCGACCGAGAGTCCCGACCGAGAAAGTTTTCCCGACCGAGAGTCCCGACCGAGAGACTTTTCCCGACCGAGAGTCCCGACCGAGAAAGTTTTCCCGACCGAGAGAGTTTTCCCGACCGAGAGTCAAAATGAGGAAGTTTTCAAACAGGCAGTGTGTTTCACAAACTCAGGCTGGTATTTTCAGATCAGCTGTCATTTTCATTGTTTCATTTTATCATGGGTATGTGAAGTGCCTTGGTTCATCTTACACAATGATGATTGCTAAGCCAGATATGAGTCCTGAACGCCACACAGGCATTTGTAGGAAATCATGGTCAACTTTTGTATCTGTATCGTTATTAACATTGTAAAAGATGTAAAATGTAGATGAATGTGTTGAGAATAATAAAAAAAACGAAATCCAAAGTATAACTTTGACTTGACATTTATTTCTTTTGCATCACACAAAATCCATGCCATTTCACGTACATTACACAGAATCCATGAGAATGGGAAAGTTTTCCCAACCGAGAAAGTTTTCCCGACCGAGAGTTCCGACCGGGAAAGTTTTCCCGACCGAGAGTCCCGACCGAGAGACTTTTCCCGACCGAGAGTCCAAATGAGAAAGTTTTCAAACAGGCAGTGTGTTTCATAGACTCAGGCTGGTATTTTCAGACCAGCTGTCATTTTCATTGTTTCATTTTATCATGGGTATGTGAAATGTTGTGCCGTGGTTCATCTTGCACAATGATGAAACGCCACACAGGCCTACAAACGCCACACAAGCATTTGTAGGAAATCATGGTCAACTTGTGTATGTGTATCGTTTTTAACATTGTAAAAGATGTAAAATGTAGGTGATTGTGTTGAGAATAATAAAAAACGAAATCCAAAGTATTGCTTTCCCATGACATTCATTTCTTTTGCATCACACAAAATCCATGCCATTTCACGTACATTACACAGAATCCATGAGAATGGGAAAGTTTTCCCAACCGAGAAAGTTTTCCCGACCGAGAGTCCCGACCGGGAAAGTTTTCCCGACCGAGAGTCCCGACCGAGAGAGTTTTCCCGACCGAGAGTGCCGACCGGGAAAGTTTTCCCGACCGAGAGTCCCGACCGAGAGAGTTTTCCCGACCGAGAGTCCCGACCGAGACTCCCGACCGAGAAAGTTTTCCCGACCGAGAGTGCCGACCGAGAAAGTTTTCCCGACCGAGATTCCCGACCGAGAGACTTTTCCCGACCGAGAAAGTTTTCCTGACCGAGAGTCCCAACCGAGAAAGTTTTCCCGACTGAGAGTCCCGACCGGGAAAGTTTTCCCGACCGAGAGTCCCGACCGAGAAAGTTTTCCCGACCGAGAGAGTTTTCCCGACCGAGAGTCCCGACCGAGAAAGTTTTCCCGACCGAGAGTCCCGACCGAGAGAGTTTTCCCGACCGAGAGTCCCGACCGAGAAAGTTTTCCCGACCGAGAGAGTTTTCCCGACCGAGAGTCAAAATGAGGAAGTTTTCAAACAGGCAGTGTGTTTCACAAACTCAGGCTGGTATTTTCAGATCAGCTGTCATTTTCATTGTTTCATTTTATCATGGGTATGTGAAATGTTGTGCCGTGGTTCATCTTGCACAATGATGAAACGCCACACAGGCCTACAAACGCCACACAAGCATTTGTAGGAAATCATGGTCAACTTGTGTATGTGTATCGTTTTTAACATTGTAAAAGATGTAAAATGTAGGTGATTGTGTTGAGAATAATAAAAAACGAAATCCAAAGTATTGCTTTCCCATGACATTTATTTCTTTTGCATCACACAAAATCCATGCCATTTCACGTACATTACACAGAATCCATCAAAACGGCAAACCTTTCTTTACACCAAAACTTTCCCGACCGAGGGAGTTTTCCCGATTGAGAGAGTTTTCCCGACCGAGAGTCCCGACCGAGAAAGTACATTTGGTGTACACATTTTAAATTTTGAGCTCGATGCACCAACTCAGTGGAGGTCTCTTCGAGCAAAGTATACTGATAGTTTGACCTTAACAGAGAGGGCAAGCTGTAGGCAAGAGCAAACCCAAGCGGAAGAAGAAATTGAAGCGATGCCCGAGCCTGTTGCAGACTCTGAAGAAGAGTCTTTAGCCACAGCAATAACTGCGTCTTTCAATAAACCTCAACCGGAGCCTCAGCCAGAGCCTTCAACTTCAACTTCCTCCGCGCTAGCCACTGTGGGGTCACATGGGACATGTGCTGACTTGTGTGTGTTGTTGTGAACTTAGACAGATGTACATGTTAAGCTGCGGACATGTTTCCTTTGAGGCATGCATCAAGGAGAACGTGAGGGTAACTGGGAAACGAATGTGTTTTATGTGTAAGGTAGAATGCGCATTTTATCGACCGGTGCACACCAGCTGCGTGTCAGATGTTACCTGCGTTGACTGTAACCAGCGCAGAGTGTACATGATGCTATGCGGTCACACGACCTGCGCGTGTGTGAACAAAGCTTGTTCAGAATGTAACACCAAACATACCGTGAGAAGTTTCTGTGAATGGATTGACAAACTAACAGCTTATCTGTGTGTATGATACATAAAAAACCTACTACAAGTATAGTAGATGTATTGCCATTACAAGTATTGCCATTATGAGTTTGGCTACTGCATCCAACATATTTTTGTATAATAAAGAACCACAAGTATTTCTACTACAAGTGTTATATTTGTGTATAATAAAAACTATTCTAAAATGGTGAATGTCAGTTACATTCTGTATAACATTCATTTATTGTACTGTGTAACAACATACATATTCAAATGTGATGGGCACAATCATTAACCACACAGTCTCTGTGTCTGCAAAGGCATCGGTTTATTGCAGTGTTTAAGAACATACAGATAAAATTGTACACAGTTAAGAAGAGCATAAACTAAACGCAAAGGGTATGTGATGGGCACAATCATTAACCACACAGTCTCTGTGTCTGCAAAGGCATCTGTTTATTGCAGCGTCTAACAACATACAGATACAATTGTGTGCAGTTGAGAAGAGCGTATTTTTTTAAAAAAAAAAGCAAAGCATACAGCTGTACACAAAAGAAAACAATACTTTGATCATAATGTAAAAGCAAACCGTACCGCTGTACACAAAAGACATCCAAGTGAACAACACTTTACATTTCCCAAAGTGACACTCGTGTACATGAGCTAGTTTTTTGGCGTGAGGCACTTGCTTTTCTTAAGAAGCTGGAGATCTGCGCAGCAGGGCATACTTGCGGTTGAAAAAACCTCGGTTGAACTAAGAGATCGAGTGGAGATGCTCTGCCTGGTGGTTAGTCGATCAAGATCGCATGAACACAGGCTCATGAACACAGGCTCATGAACACAAGCTCATGAACACAGGCGCAGGTCTCATGGAGAGGGTCTGAAATTGAGTCTCATGTGCTGAATAAAAAAAACAAAAAAACAAATTAGGCAAGGTGAAATTGTAGGCCGGGAGTGATATTGGGTTGGTTCTGTTTTTTTTGGGGGGGGGGGTTGTGCAAAACACACACGGAACAGAGTGTGGTGGAGGCTGGGACACGGACAGAGCACAGCTTTCGCGTAGCTTGCGTGTCGCTTCACCGTATTGACTGTTACCACACGCGGGAGCCAACCCTGATGCGCGGCCTGTGAAATACGACCCAGTGGAGAAGGCGACGTGAGAGGATAGCGCTTGTATTACGCGAAACTCCCTGGCTTGTGGAGGACAGATGTGTGATAAGCATGAACACAGGCTCATGAACACAGGCTCATGAACACAAGCTCATGAAAACAGGCGCAGGTCTCATGGAGAGGGTCTGAAATTGAGTCTCATGCGCTGAATAAAAAAAAATAACAAAAACAAATTAAGCAAGGTGAAATTGTATGCAATCTTTTTATATGCAGGGTAGTGAAATATCACAAAGTGCAATGCTGACTAGTACAACAAGTAACATTAGGCCGGGATTGATATTGGGTTGGTTCTTTTTTTTTGGGGGGGGGTGTTGTGCAAAACACACACGGAACAGAGTGTGGTGGAGGCTGGGACACGGACAGAGCAGAGCTTTCGCGTAGCTTGCGTGTCGCTTCACCGTATTGTCTGTTACCACACGCGGGAGCCAACCCTGATGCACGGCCTGTGAAATACGACCCAGTGGAGAAGGCGACGTGAGAGGATAGCGCTTGTATTACGCGAAACTCCCTGGCTTGTGGAGGACAGATGTGTGATAAGCATGAACACAGGCTCATGAACACAGGCTCATGAACAAAAGCTCAGGAACATAGGCGCAGGTCTCATGGAGAGGGTCTGAAATTGAGTCTCATGCGCTGAATAAAAAAAAATAACAAAAACAAATTAAGCAAGGTGAAATTGTATGCAATCTTTATATATGCAGGGCAGTGAAATATCACAAAGTACAATGCTGACTAGTACAACAAGTAACATTAGGCCAGGATTGATATTGGGTTGGTTCTTTTTTTTTGGGGGGGGGGTGTTGTGCAAAGCACACACGGAACAGAGTGTGGTGGAGGCTGGGACACGGACAGAGCACAGCTTTCGCGTAGCTTGCGTGTCGCTTCACCGTATTGTCTGTTACCACACGCGGGAGCCAACCCTGATGCTCGGCCTGTGAAATGCGACCCAGGGGTACTCTGGGACCCCCGGGGTCCGGAGCACATAATAATTATGTTTAAAAGCTGTTGGTGGTCAGACTTTTATTGTGAAAGGCTTCATAGTTGCACGTCTGTCGGATTTAAAGGTGAACAGTAGTTTTTTTGTATGGCTGCTGAGGTGCACAGAATGAGCAGGTGCAAGTTAAACTTTGAGACGTTTCTCTTCACGTTAAGGAAAAAGCCGAACAGTGACGAAGACTTCCGGGTAGAAAGGACTAGTTTTCTTTGTTAGGATGAAGCTCCTTTCTCCTTCTGCTGCTGCTCCTCTTTCTGTTTGTGGAGCAGTGAGCAGAGGATGGATGGATGGATTCTCCGAAGCGTGTCTCAGCCCGGCGGGGTGGAGGAGGTGGAGGTCTCTCTGCCTCTGCTTTCTTCTTCCACCTTTTTTCATGTTTTTGGTTTAAACTCTCGTAGTGGGTTTGGTTCTTTCTGTCTCGCGGGGGGGCATTGCGTGTAGTTCGCGTGGCCGGCCGCGCGCTCTGATTGGCTGGCCGTGATTACCGGCACGCTTCTCTGCGCGGCGTCATTATGTTAATGAGCTTCTCCCGCGGCACGGGGCAGACCTGCCGCAGCATTCATCCCCTCATCTTGCGCGCTAATGCCAGGCCGGGGGGGGGGGGGGTCACAGGGGGCGCGGGGGCAGGGGGCCGGTCATTGTCCCAAGCACGCTATATAAGCGGGCTGAGGCCGGTCGTGTGCCAGGCTCACCGGATCGCACGAGCTGATCCAGAGCAGAAAACACGCAGAGACACGCGCGCCGCTCCGAACTGCCACAGACTTCAGGTGAATTCCTCTTGCGTGGATCCCTCACGCCTCCTCTCCTCTCCCCGCAGTCATGGACTCGCTCTACTCCGACATCGACAGCAACAGCTGCAACTTCTTCCCGCACAGCGAAGACGAGGAGTCCCGCGGCCCGCGCTGCGCGTCCCCGCAGCCCGAGCAGCAGCAGAAGAAGCAGCGGCGTCGCGGTCGCGCGCACAGCGACGTGACGGTGCAAGTGGTGAAGAAGAACCGGCGCCTGAAAGCCAACGACCGCGAGCGTAACCGCATGCACAACCTGAACGACGCGCTGGACGCGCTGCGCGGCGTGCTGCCCTCATTCCCGGACGAGACGAAGCTGACGAAAATCGAGACTCTGCGGTTCGCGCACAACTACATCTGGGCGCTGTCCGAGACCATCCGCATCGCGGATCTGCAGGCGGGTAAGGTCGGCGAGCCGCCCGTGCTGCTCAGCCCGTGCCTAGCCGAGGCCCCTAGCCCGGGCAGCGATGCCTGCTCCTGGAGCTCCAGCGGCTCCTCATCCTCCTCCTCCCCGGCCTACTGCGCATCCAGCCCGGGCAGCCCCGCCGTCCCCGAGGACTACAGCTGCCTGCGGCAGGACGCGCTGTACGGCTTCCGCAGCTTCGTGCCGGGCATCTACTGATCCATGAGCCCGGAGGTCCCGCTGGAATAAGACTGAGAGCCGCTATTTGCCTTACTCACACCTCCTTCTCCTAATCACCATCATCATCGTCGTGCTTCTACGGATGGACTGGAAATGAGAGGAACTGAATTTGATCTGTTTTTTATTATTAGTTTTGGGTTTTGTAAATTTCTCCAAAAACCTTTGCACTTTCCCCTCTCCCCTCTCTCTCCCCCACAGTCTGCAGGTTACAGTCAGTCTCAGTTTTTCTGTTTTCGTGTCGGAGGTGAAAAGTCAATTTTACAATTAGTAAAGTGATTCTGCAGAAAAGAGAGCGTGGAAATCGAGTTTCAACGCTCCCACAATAGACTGAAAGGAGCTGCCCGCATTCATTATGTATTCCACACACACACACACACACACCCTCTCTCTGCATGACTACTACCTACTTGTGAATAAACCATGTATGTTATAAGCAATGTGAGTGTAGTGTAACCACCAGTTGTGATATTGTAGGTTGACAACAATGAGACGATACACGCTGATGTGCATATCACTACTACTACGACTACTACCTACTTGTGAATAAACCATGTATGTTATGAACCACATGAGTGTAGTGTAACCTGTTGCATGTGAATAAATGATAACAATCAAACAAACCAGGTCTTTTGTCTTGTTTTATTATCTCACATCATTGTGGCGTAGCTACACACAAAAAAACCCAGCAAATGTTAATATGACATGCAAGCTCTTTACTTTTCTTCGAGGTATTTGACAATCACATTATCATCGGTCGAGCGTACACGCTTCGCCTCGGGTTCCCCGTAATCCGAATGCATTGCGGTGGGTACTCTATTTGAACAAGGTTCTGATATTTGACTAACATCCATTCCTCTCACAAGAGACTCTGAATATTTTATCATGACATTGCTCTGTGGACCAGGGCACGTTTTTCTTTTCCTAGACACAGCTGACATAGTGGACCAACTCACATATTCACATGAAAATCGTAAGAGTCTGTATCGGGGTCTGTGTCAGACTCCGAACACGCAGTCATGCACGGGGGTGCCTCGGAAACTTCTGCTTCAGCGTCGTAGCTGCAGCCTGGTTGAGG
Organism: Pelmatolapia mariae; assembly: GCF_036321145.2. Taxonomy (NCBI): domain Eukaryota; kingdom Metazoa; phylum Chordata; class Actinopteri; order Cichliformes; family Cichlidae; genus Pelmatolapia; species Pelmatolapia mariae. The sequence continues at coordinate 60,256,390 of NC_086229.1, read as the reverse complement.
TGAGATGGATGTAGAAATGTCGGCGCTCGGTCTGTGTCTTTTACGTCGAGTCTTCGGTGAATCGGAGCCTGAATCGGAATCATAAGAAGACAACTTTACGGGTTGAGCTTCTCTGTGGTGCTTAGTTATGGCCTTGCGGTATTTAGAATGGTTTCTCTTGCTACCGCTTTTCTTTGATGAAACGAAATCTGATTCATGCGAAGGATAGAGTCCTTGGTCCTTTCTCAGGCAGTCTTCATTCATGTCACCACAGGTTCTTGGTACAAACGTAACAATGTCAGCAAATGTTTGTCACAACAGTCATTTTTCCCAGATGACCAGATGTGTCTCCTCCGGGATATCCAACCCCGGCATCAGATCCTTGCGATCCAAAAGGATTAGGATCGCGAACATGATACATTTGTGCATGCCATAAAAGTGATTTGTGACCTTTTCAGCCAGTTGGTAGCTGCTCATCAATTCCATAGTACCATAGGGAATGCTGGCCTCTCGTTGCACAATCCTCCATGACAACAGCTTCTTCACTCGACATAGCTCATTCGCGCTCAGCTTGGAGAACACATGACACAACGCTTGTTTCTCATCGATGTAGTCAAGTTCTCCTTGGATTTTCAGTTCAAGAGGACATGTGACGTTGTAATCCTTGTGTGATGTCACAGCATCGGTTTTTAATGATTCAAACATGCCCATGATCATCGTTTCTGCATCCTTTGTGCCCATGAACCTGGACAGTTTGGAGATCAGACACTCGGGATGTAGCATGTGCTCAGTCTCATGTTTGTGTTTCTTAAACGCACGCTTGACGAAATCCTGCTGTTTTTCATTGAGACATCCTTGGTCTTCACTCAGTGTTTTCAATAACCACTCGAAATCATTTCGATTTTTGCTCAGGTAGTGTGAGATGCGAAATTTCCATGAAAGTTCCATCCCAGAACTACAGTAGATGATCCAGGCGTACACCAACTAACTCTTGTGAAGTTGAATGATATAACTGTTCAGTTGTGTGCTGTGCTGACATTTTATATGCATACCCCATAAGAGACCAAAACAAAAAAAAAATAATATCCGGACCGAGAGATAATCTCCCAACCGACAGTATGTTGCCCGACGCAAGAGCGCAATTTTACCTATGTATGTAGATTTTGTGTATTGCACAGATTTAAGATGTGTGCCCGTGTCAGTGAATGTGACGCTGTTCAGTGTACCATCCAGAATTATAAAGCGTAGTAGCTTTTGTCATGGTCCTCTGTCTCAGAGGAACACATTCATGTACTTCGCATGTTTCACACGATCAAGGCTTTTGTCGTCAAGTACAAACAACCATACAATATAAGAGTTCTTGTAACACCTTTAATGACATGCAAGGCATATATGTAAATGTAAAAGGCAGTGCAAAATACAAAACAAAAGAGATCAAGTGCAAGAGATGTAAGACATCCAGTAAGACCTGCTGTAAGAAATATAAAATGTTATACATGACGGTCTTTCCTTATGAACTGGATACTTCTGGTGGGTATCATAACGACCTCGGATCCCTCCCATCATCAAGAGTTCGACTACAGTGTTGATCAAAATACGTGTAAGACAGAAACAAGTAAAAGCTTCATGATTTAGATAATACATTCTGTGAACACTAACAAAGTTCATATATGGTGATTTCACATTATTGAAATGTAAATGTACAAAAAAGTTTCCCAAGGTACACCAGTGTTAGATAAAAGTACACACGTGACGAGAAATGTAACAGAAACAAACACTTCAACAATTCCCAGTTATCACAGTGTTCCCAGTAGTAAGTCATCATTGACGAGAAATGTAACAGAAACAAACACTTCAACAATTCCCAGTTATCACAATGGTCCCAGTAGTAAGTCATCATAGTGAGTACAGACCTTAGGCATATGAAGCACCGTAACACGATTACGAGCACCATATCAAAATTACAAACAAACACTTTCAACAATTCCCAGTTATCACAGAGGTCTGAGTAAGTCATCATTGCAAGTATAGACCTGAGGCATATGAAGTGCCATAACACGATTACACCCAAACTCGTGTGTGATGTCGATCTTAGGATCTCCATCCAGATAGTCAGGGGGTTGACTAAATAGCTGCTCTGGGTACCTGAGGTCAATGGCATAGCTTAAATCTGTCTCTGTTCTTTGCTGTTTAATCTGAGGCACAGTTGCATCCATGCCAGTTTTAGCTGCGAGCATAGAGATGAAATGAGCAAAAGTGGGACTCTCGGAAGGCATGCAATCAAATACGACCTTGACAAGGTCTAACGTTCCTTTGCCATAATTCACACAAACCCATCTATGTAGATAGTACACCATAGAGTTAAACTCCTTAGACGATGTCAAAGTCCGTACTCGATTGTCGGCTCTGTCGGTGATTGGCAGTAGGATGACACCAGTGTCATTATTTCTCGTGGAGCACCACATGGCCAGGATAACGCGGTCAACGAATACAAAACAACACCAATGAAAGTCTACGGCACCCATGTTAACATCAAACAATCTTGGTGTGTGTACATCAGAGGCTAGGATAGCTTCTGTGTTGGGCACGTTGCATCCCACCACGATGTGATCCCAGAAGCCTGGAACGTGCGGTATACACACGTATCTGTACGCCGACTGCAACGGCATGGGGGAGTTGAGCCAGTTCCTGAAGGCCGTCACATCTTGTGCGTTGATCAAACTCTCGAAAGCTTAAACAGAAAAAAAAAGAAAACATACGAAAATATGAACATCGCTCGCAGTGGATAGCATAGACACACAAGACAACACTTTCACAACTAACCTTGTTTCAATTCGTCTACGGTGGGAGCGCTGCGGTGCAGGTGTATAATATCTTGTACGCTTCTGTTGATCTCGGTCCTAAATGGAGCTGTGTTATCTAGCTGTAGATCCCACTGAGCATCGGCTTCAGCTATGTTAGCCAGCTGACTAGCTGTAACGTTGACAGTAGCGCGTTTTGATACTATCTTGTGCTTAACACAACCTCGGTCTATGAAGACGGAGCACCTGTAGGATCCGGAATCCATCAGATACGTTACTGGACCCCTAAAGCTAAGGGTAGCATTAACGATCGTGAGCCCTACGAGTAAGAACACAGCTGTGACACGGACTCTTGATTCTCCCGCACCCATTGTATTAGTGTTTGTGAAGACACGTGAAGATAGAAGTGAAATGTTACACTTTTGTCTGTATGATATTGAACGACACAGTGCTGGCAAAGTATTACATTTCTTTATTTAGGTAAAGTTCACAAGTCAAGGTACATCACCAATACATGCAGGCTAGTTCGCTAACCAACAAGCTACGGGTTACCATTATTCCCAATATAGGTCGAGAATGTCCGAATGAGCTTAAAGTGGCGACAACGGGTCACCTTGAGGCGTCGTGCTATAAGACGCCGGGTTACACGACTAGGCCACGGTGCAAAGAATCCACGTCGCTAATATGTTGTATTTAGCATACTCAGTCAAAGCGAAGCCTCTGTTGATCACATCGACCAGCCAGTATGCATCCAACAGGTCTCATCACCCCAGTGATCCTGGTCTATGTGACATCGTGTGGAGCTACTTCAGAAGAAGGCCCATTCTGGATAGCTCTGTACAACTGTAACTAACGACTACATGTACATATTGAATGTGCACCAAATTTCAAGTAATAAGAGTGGATGAATTACTCAAATGTGATGCGGCTTATCGTAGGTGTGCTAATTGTGAAGTGCAACTTATTTCAAATAAACACCTTGTGTATACATGACAAATGAGCGTCAATGTGTTTCCTTACACATGCAGCCACAGATTATATAGCTGAAATTCATCTAAAAGGTGAGTGTTTCCAAGTGTCCAATGTGATGCACAACACCGCACACGAACATGAAATGTGAACACTTTTATTCAAGCAAGGTAGTTACAAGTATGCCACAACAGTTTATTTTTATTGCAATCAAGCGCACCCGATATAATCATAGGTCGGTCAGGAGAATCATACGGCGGTCGGAAGACCGAGCGCGGTGTCGATATTGAACTGTACAAAATATTGGCCTGCACGAAACTAGGAGAAAAATTTAAATGGGCGTGGTATCCACGGAGGGAAATGATGATGCACGGGGGGGCATACCATTAGGGACATGCGCAACAGGGGAGTGCGTTTTTAAAACGCCCCCCTGTGGCTGAATTTTTTTTTACAATATCAACAAACTGTCCGTCTTTCAGGCGCTCGATCCCTTAACCCTTGTGCGCCCTGGACCAAAAAAAAAAAAAAAAGGGAGGGGGGGGGGGGTCACACAGACCCCGGCAGCGCAGACCCAGGTCTCGTCGCGAAACAGGGCCCCGGCTCGGGGTGGGGGCGGATGGGGGTCAGGTGGACCCCCTGCTATTGCGGGTCTCGTCACAGCGTCGGACAAAGGCACCTAATCGGCTGTAACCCTCCATCGATCGGGTAAGTTACGATGGCAAACCTTGGGGTCTGGAGGGACCCCCAAGCGCCAAGGCAACAACTCTCAACTTCACATCATCATCTTCATCATCATCATCATCGTCTCCTTCTCGAGAGTGTTCACATAAACCGGCCTCAGTGAGGACCTCGGACTCTCCCTGCCTGCTAGTCCTCCTACCTCCTTCCTCTTGGTTCTCCTGCTCCTCGCAGGGTAGGGCTTAGCCTTACGGGCCCCGGGTTACGCGTAAACCGGCCTAAGTGAGGACCTCGGACCTTCCATGCCTGCTGGTCCTCCTTCCTCCTTCTGCTCCATTCTCCTGCTCCTCGAAGGCGAGCACCTTGCCGGATGGGCCCCGGTTTACGCATAAACCGGCCTAAGTGAGGACTGGGGTAGCTCTCTACTCCGTGGGTACTCTGTGACCACTTAGTAATGGCGATGGGGTATTTCGCAACCCCAATGCACGTTCGTAAGTTACGATGGGAAACACTGGGGTCTGGAAGGACCCCCAAGCGCCACGGCAACAACTCTCAACTTCATATCATCATCTTCATCATCATCATCATCATCATCGTCTCCTTCTCGGCAGTGTTCGCGTAAACCAGCCTAAGTGGGGACCTCGGACTCTCCCTGCCTGCTAGTCCTCCTACCTCCTTCTGCTCCGTTCTGCTGCTCCTCGAAGGCAAGCACCTTGTCGGATGGGCCCCGGGTTATGCGTAAACCGGCCTAAGTGAGGACCTCGGACTCTCCCTGCCTCCAAGTCCTCCTTCCTCCTTCTGCTCCGTTCTCCTGCTCCTCACAGGGGAGCGTTTAGCCGGATGGGCCTCGGGTTACGCGTAAAACGGCCTTCGACAGGAGCAGGGATGTTCTCTACTCCACGATTACTATGGGGTCAAAGCGTACCCACGATGGGGTATTTCGCCACCCCAATACACATTCGTGAGTTACGATGGCAAACACTGGGGTCCGGAGAGACCCCGAACCGCCGGAGGAAACAACTCTCAACTTCACATCATCATCATCATCATCATCATCATCATCATCGTCGTCTCCTTCTCGGCAGTGTTCGCGTAAACGGGCCTAAGTGAGGACCTCGGACTCTCCCTGCCTCCAAGTCCTCCTTCCTCCTTCTGCTCCGTTCTCCTGCTCCTCACAGGGGAGCGTTTAGCCGGATGGGCCTCGGGTTACACGTAAACCGGCCTTCGAGAGGAGCAGGGATGTTTTCAACTCCACGATTACTATGGGGTCAAAGTGTACCCACGATGGGGTATTTCGCAACCCCAATACACATTCGTGAGTTACGATGGCAAACACTGGGGTCTGGAGAGACCCCGAACCGCCATTCGTGAGTTACGATGGCAAACACTGGGGTCCGGAGGGACCCCGAACCGCCGGAGGAAACAACTCTCAACTTTAGATCATCATCATCATCATCATCATCATCATCATCATCGTCGTCGTCTCCTTCTCGGCAGTGTTCGCGTAAATGGCCCTAAGTGAGGACCTCGGACTCTCCCTGCCTCCAAGTCCTCCTTCCTCCTTCTGCTCCGTTCTCCTGCTCCTCACAGGGGAGCGTTTAGCCGGATGGGCCTCGGGTTACGCGTAAAACGGCCTTCGACAGGAGCAGGGATGTTCTCTACTCCACGATTACTATGGGGTCAAAGCGTACCCACGATGGGGTATTTCGCAACCCCAATACACATTCGTAAGTTACGATGGCAAACACTGGGGTCTGGAGGGACCCCGAACCGCCATTCGAAAGTTACGATGGCAAACACTGGGGTCCGGAGGGACCCCGAACCGCCGGAGCAAACAACTCTCAACTTCAGATCATCACCATCATCATCATCATCATCAATGTCTCCTTCTCGGCAGTGTTCGCGTAAACCGGCCTAAGTGAGGACCTCGGACTCTCCCTGCCTCTCCATCCTGCGACCTCCTTCTGCTCCGTTCTCCTGCTCCTCGCAGGTGAGCGCTTTGCCGGATGGGCCTCGGGTTACGCGTAAATGGGCCTAAGTGAGGACCTCGGGCTCTCCGTTGCTCCTCGTCTTCCTTGCTCCTTCTCCATCATTCTCCTGCGCCTCGCTAGTGAAAGAGCAGCTGTTTGGCCTGCCTATTACGCGAACACCGCCCTCCAGTTGGACCTCGGGCTCTCCGTGCATCCTCGTCCTCCTTGCTCCCTCTACATCCTTGTCACGCTCCTCGTTAGAGTACGCTTAGCTTTGCAGAGGGCAGTGTTCGCGTAAACCAGCCTAAGCGAGGACCTCGGACGCCTCCTGCATCCCAGTCCTCCTACCTCCTGCTCCTCGGTTCTCCCTCTCCTCGCAGGGTAGGGCTTAGCCGGACGGGCCCCGGGTTACGCGTAAACCGGTCTAAGTGAGGACCTCGGACTCTCCCTGCCTGCTGGTCCTCCTTCCTCCTTCTGCTCCGTTCTCCTGCTCCTCGAAGGCGAGCACCTTGCCGGATGGGCCCCGGGTTACGCGTAAACCGGCCTAAGTAAGGACCGGTAGTGCTCTCTACTCCGTGGGTACACTGTGACCCCTTAGTAATGGCGATGGGGTATTTCGCAACCCCAATGCACATTCGTAAGTTACGATGACAAACACTGGGGTCTGGAAGGACCCCGAACCGCCGGAGAAAAACAACTCTCAACTTTAGATCATCATCATCATCATCATCATCATCATTGTCGTGGACGTGTTCGCGTAAACCGGCCTAAGTGAGGACCTCGGACTCTCTTTGCCTCCTAGTCCTGCGACCTCCTTCTGCTCCGTTCTCCTGCTCCTCGCAGGTGAGCGCTTTGCCGGATGGGCCTTGGGTTACGCGTAAATGGGCCTGAGTGAGGACCTCGGGCTCTCCGTTGCTCCTCGTCTGCCTTGCTCCTTCTCCATCGTTCTCCTGCGCCTCGCTAGTGAAAGAGCAGCTGTTTGGTCTGCCTATTACGCGAACACCGCCCTCCGTTTGGACCTCGGGCTCTCCGTGCCTCCTCGTCCTCCTTGCTCCCTCTACATCCTTGTCCCGCTCCTCGCTAGAGTACGCTTAGGTTTGCAGAGGGTGGGTTTCGCGAACACCCTCTTCGGTGAAGACCTTGGGATCTCCGTTGCTCCCCGTCTTCCTTGCCCCTTCTACATTACTCTCAAGTGCCTCGCTAGTGAAAGAGCAGCTGTTTGGCCTGCCTATTACGCGAACACCGCCCTCCAGTTGGACCTCGGGCTCTCCGTGCCGAGGAAACCCACCCTCCGTTTGCAGAGGGTGGGTTTCGCGAACACCCTCTTCGGTGAAGACCTTGGGATCGCCGTTGCTCCCCGTCTTCCTTGCCCCTTCTACATTACTCTCAAGTGCCTCGCTAGTGAAAGCGCAGCTGTTTGGCCTGCCCATTACGCGAACACCGCCCTCTGTTTATGCTCCTCGCTAGCATACGCTTATGTCTGCGGAGGGCCGGTTTCGCGAACACCCCCTTCGGTGAGGACCTCGGGATCTCCGTTGCTCCGCGTCCTCCTTTCTCCTTCTCCTTCGTTCTCATGCGCCTCGCTAGTGAAAGAGAAGCTGTTTGGCCTGCCTAGTACACGAACACCGCCCTCGGTTTATGCTCCTCGCGAGAGTAGGCTGAGGTCTGCGGAGGGCCTATTACGCGAACACCGCCCTCCAGTTGGACCTCGGGCTCTCCGTTGCTCCTCGTCCTCCTTGCTCCCTCTACATCCTTCTCAAGCGCCTCGCTAGTGAAAGCGCAGCTGTTTGGCCTGCCCATTACGCGAACACCGCCCTCCGTTTATGCTCCTCACGAGCGTACGCTTAGGTCTGCGGATGGCCGGTTTCGCGAACACCGCCCTCTAGTTGGACCTCGGGCTCTCCGTTGTTCCTCGTCCTCCTTGCTCCTTCTTCTTCGTTCTCATGCACTTCGCTAGTGAAAGAGAAGCTGTTTGGCCTTCCTATTACGCGAACACCGCCCTCCAGTTGGATCTCGGGCTCTCCGTTGCTCCTCGTCCTCCTCGCTCCCTCTACATCGTTCTCAAGCGCCTCGCTAGTAAAAGAGAAGCTGTTTGGCCTGCCCATTACGCGAACACCGCCCTCCGTTTATGCTCCTCGCTAGCGTACGCTTATGTCTGCGGAGGGCCGGTTTCTTGAACACCGCCATCGGTGAGGACCTCTGGATCTCCTTTGCTCCTCGTCCTCCCTGCTCCCTCTCCTTTGTTCTCATGCGCCTCGCTAGTGAAAGAGCAGCTCTTTGGCCTGCCTATTACGCGAACACTGCCCTCCAGTTGGACCTCGGGCTCTCCATGCCTCCTCGTCCTCCTCGCTCCCTCTACATCGTTCCCCTGCGCCTCGCTAGTGAAAGAGCAGCTGTTTGGCCTGCCTATTACGCAAACACCGCCCTCCATTTGGACCTTGGGCTCTCCGTGCCTCCGTGTCCTCCTTGCTTTCTTTCCATCATTCTCAAGTGCCTCGCTAGTAAAAGTGCAGCTGTTTGGCCTGCCCATTACGCGAACACCGCCCTCCGTTTATGCTCCTCGCTAGCGTACGCTTATGTCTGCGGAGGGCCGGTTTCGCGAACACCCCCTTCGGTGAGGACCTCGGGATCTCCGTTGCTCCTCGTCCTCCTTGCTCCTTCTCCTTCGTTCTCATGCGCCTCGCTAGTGAAAGAGAAGCTGTTTGGCCTTCCTATTACGCGAACACTGCCCTCCAGTTGGACCTCGGGCTCTCCATTGCTCCTCGTCCTCCTTGCTCCCTCTACATCGTTCTCAAGTGCCTCGCTAGTGAAAGCGAAGCTGTTTTGCCTGCCTATTACGTGAACACCGCCCTCCAGTTGGACCTCGGGCTCTCCGTGTCTCCTCCTCCTCCTTGCTCCCTCTCATTGTTCTCAAGTGCCTCGCTAGTGAAAGAGCAGCTCTGTGGCCTGCCTACTACGCGAACACCGCCCTCCGTTTGGACTTCAGACACTCCTTGCCTCCTCCTCATCCTTGCTCCCTCTACATCGTTCTCAAGTGCCTCGGTAGCGTACGCTTAGGTCTGCGGAGGGCGGGTTACGCGAACACCACCATTTTTGAGGAACCCAGTACCTCCTACACACACACACACACACACACACAGACACACACACACACACACACACACACACACACGAGGCAGTGAGGAGGAGAAGGAGGTTGTTGCTACGCCTGCGTCGCGAAACCAGGGCTCATTGTGTGCGCGCCCGGAGTAGCTACGGGGAAACACGTGGGACAACCGACCAGTTTGGGGTCATGGTTTATTCAACGCGTATTTTCAGTGTGGTTTAACTTGGTAATCTGATCTGAAAGACTTTCCCTGAATGTGCCTTAATTTCACCTCTTTTTCCTTTCTCCTTTTCTTAGCTTACTGAAAATGTTGGCGACCAAAGGCCGGATTCAGGGACGTGTGCTGCTTGTGCTACTCGCATTACGTGGGCAAACTGCTCGCTGTCATCATCGATACAAAGGTAAAGTGCAATCCCAGGGTTGTGTGCTGCTTGTGGTACTCGCTTTATGTAGACAAACTGCTTGCTGTCAACATCGATACAAAGATAACAAAAGAATAGCCTAGTGTAACGTAGTGTTTCATGTTTTGTTTTGTTTTTTTCTAGAATGATTCAAATGTAACCATCGTTTCCCCAACCCCGCAGGCTCTGCGACCCGTGAAGAACTGAGACTCCTTCTGGTCGGTAAAACAGGCTCGAGAAAGAATGCGTCCGGAAACACCATCCTGGGGGATGCGTACGCTTTCAAAGAGGACGTTTCGCCCGAGTCTCTCACCGACAGCTGCCTCAGAAAAGAGGCAGAGGGCGACAAACTGGTGGGAGAGGATGTGATGAAAATCGGCCAGCTGCGGCTGGTCACAGAGTGTTACAAAGGAGATTACTGAGATTCGTTTGTAACAAAAGGCTGATTCTTTCAATGCACGCATCCTACGGTGAGATTTATATCATGTATTCACAGCCACCAGAGGCGCTGTACAGCACCGAGTGCCTGAAACACAGACAGTTTGTTGATATTTTTTTAATGTAAACCTTCTTTTTTTTTCATGTAAACCTGTTCTTGACATATCTACTGAGATTCGTTTGTCTTGAAAGGCTGATTCAACCCCGTTGTTGACTTTTATTTTGCCTTCCAGATTGCCTCAGTTGTATCGTGAGTGTAATTTCAAATAAAATAAAATAAAACTCAGAAGCATCTGTGTGTTGTATTCTTCTTCTTCTTCTTCTTCTCATTATTATTATTATTATTATTATTATTATTATTATTATTATTATTATTATTATCATTATTATTATTATTATTGTGATTATGCTTCATTTTCATGTACTGGGGTATCAATGACCCCCATGGTGCCACAGCAGCTTCTGTGCGTGGTCCCCAAGTGCTACGTTTTCTTTCCCGATCCCCTGACGAACCCATTAGAATCGCTCTGGGGCACTCTTCGACCCCAAATGATCATTCTGGTTTTTTTTAACATTTTCATTCACCGGTCTCTACTGAGGTTGGGGTACTCTGGGACCCCCGGGGTCTGGGGCTGCCCCGAAGGGAAGCATGAGGGTTAACATTTTCATTCACCGGTCTCTACTGAGGGTGGGGTACTCTGAGACCCCCGGGGTCTGGGGCTGCCCCGAAGGGGAGCATGAGGGTTAACAGCGGCCTCCCATGGACGAACGCCATAGAGCCTGCCCGAAACTAGGAGAAAAATTGAAACGGGAGTGGCATCCGGGGAGGGAAACGTGGGTGTACGGGGCGCGGGAGCCAACCCTGATGCACGGCCTGTGAAATACGACCCAGTGGAGAAGGCGACGTGAGAGGATAGTGCTTGTATTACGCGAAACTCCCTGGCTTGTGGAGGACAGATGTGTGATAAGCATGAACACAGGCTCATGAACACAGGCTCATGAACACAAGCTCATGAACACAGGCGCAGGTCTCATGGAGAGGGTCTGAAATTGAGTCTCATGCGCTGAATAAAAAAAAAAATAACAAAAACAAATTAAGCAAGGTGAAATTGTATGCAATCTTTATAGATGCAGGGTAGTGAAATATCACAAAGTACAATGCTGACTAGTACAACAAGTAACATTAGGCCGGGATTGATATTGGGTTGGTTTTTTTGGGGGGGGGGGTGTTGTGCAAAACACACACGGAACAGAGTGTGGTGGAGGCTGGGACACGGACAGAGCACAGCTTTCGCGTAGCTTGCGTGTCGCTTCACCGTATTGTCTGTTACCACACGCGGGAGCCAACCCTGATGCGCGGCCTGTGAAATACGACCCAGTGGAGAAGGCGACGTGAGAGGATAGCGCTTGTATTACGCGAAACTCCCTGGCTTGTGGAGGACAGATGTGTGATAAGCATGAACACAGGCTCATGAACACAGGCTCATGAACACAAGCTCATGAACACAGGCGCAGGTCTCATGGAGAGGGTCTGAAATTGAGTCTCATGCGCTGAATAAAAAAAAAATAACAAAAACAAATTAAGCAAGGTGAAATTGTATGCAATCTTTATATATGCAGGGCAGTGAAATATCACAAAGTACAATGCTGACTAGTACAACAAGTAACATTAGGCCGGGAGTGATAATGGGTTGTTTTTTTTGGGGGGGGGGTGTTGTGCAAAACACACACGGAACAGAGTGTGGTGGAGGCTGGGACACGGACAGAGCACAGCTTTCGCGTAGCTTGCGTGTCGCTTCACCGTATTGTCTGTTACCACACGCGGGAGCCAACCCTGATGCTCGGCCTGTGAAATGCGACCCAGGGGTACTCTGGGACCCCCGGGGTCCAGAGCTGCCCCGAAGGGGAGCACGAGGGTTTTCCCGACCGAGAGTCCCGACCGAGAGAGTTTTCCCGACCGAGAGTCCCGACCGAGAAAGTTTTCCCGACCGAGAGTCCCGACCGAGAGTCCCGACCGAGAAAGTTTTCCCGACCGAGAGTCCCGACCGAGAGAGTTTTCCCGACCGAGAGTCCCGACCGAGAGACTTTTCCCGACCGAGAGAGTTTTCCCGACCGAGAGTCCAAATGAGGAAGTTTTCAAACAGGCAGTGTGTTTCACAAACTCAGGCTGGTATTTTCAGATCAGCTGTCATTTTCATTGTTTCATTTTATCATGGGTATGTGAAATGTTGTGCCTTGGTTCATCTTACACAATGATGATTGCTAAGCCAGATATGAGTCCTGAACGCCACACAGGCATTTGTAGGAAATCATGGTCAACTTTTGTATCTGTATCGTTTTTAACATTGTAAAAGATGTAAAATGTAGATGAATGTGTTGAGAATAATAAAAAAAACGAAATCCAAAGTATAAGTTTGACTTGACATTTATTTCTTTTGCATCACACAAAATCCATGCCATTTCACGTACATTACACAGAATCCATGAGAATGGGAAAGTTTTCCCAACCGAGAAAGTTTTCCCGACCGAGAGTCCCGACCGGGAAAGTTTTCCCGACCGAGAGTCCCGACCGAGAGAGTTTTCCCGACCGAGAGTGCCGACCGGGAAAGTTTTCCCGACCGAGAGTCCCGACCGGGAAAGTTTTCCCGACCGAGAGTCCCGACCGAGAGTCCCGACCGAGACAGTTTTCCCAACCGAGAAAGTTTTCCCGACCGAGAGTCCCGACCGAGAAAGTTTTCCCGACCGAGATAGTTTTCCCGACCGAGAGAGTTTTCCCGACCGAGAGTCCCGACCGAGAAAGTTTTCCCGACCGAGAGTCCCGACCGAGAGAGTTTTCCCGACCGAGAAAGTTTTCCCGACCGAGAGTCCCGACCGAGAGTCCCGACCGAGAGTCCCGACCGAGAAAGTTTTCCCGACCGAGAGTCCCGACCGAGAGAGTTTTCCCGACCGAGAGTCCCGACCAAGAGACTTTTCCCGACCGAGAGAGTTTTCCCGACCGAGAGTCCAAATGAGGAAGTTTTCAAACAGGCAGTGTGTTTCACAAACTCAGGCTGGTATTTTCAGATCAGCTGTCATTTTCATTGTTTCATTTTATCATGGGTATGTGAAGTGCCGTGGTTCATCTTACACAATGATGATTGCTAAGCCAGATATGAGTCCTGAACGCCACACAGGCATTTGTAGGAAATCATGGTCAACTTTTGTATCTGTATCGTTATTAACATTGTAAAAGATGTAAAATGTAGATGAATGTGTTGAGAATAATAAAAAAAACGAAATCCAAAGTATAACTTTGACTTGACATTTATTTCTTTTGCATCACACAAAATCCATGCCATTTCACGTACATTACACAGAATCCATGAAAATGGGAAAGTTTTCCCGACCGAGAAAGTTTTCCCGACCGAGAGTCCCGACCGAGAGAGTTTTCCCGACCGAGAGTCCCGACCGAGACTCCCGACCGAGAAAGTTTTCCCGACCGAGAGTGCCGACCGAGAAAGTTTTCCCGACCGAGAGTCCCGACCGAGAGACTTTTCCCGACCGAGAAAGTTTTCCTGACCGAGAGTCCCGACCGAGAAAGTTTTCCCGACTGAGAGTCCCGACCGGGAAAGTTTTCCCGACCGAGAGTCCCGACCGAGAAAGTTTTCCCGACCGAGAGAGTTTTCCCGACCGAGAGTCCCGACCGAGAAAGTTTTCCCGACCGAGAGTCCCGACCGAGAGAGTTTTCCCGACCGAGAGTCCCGACCGAGAAAGTTTTCCCGACCGAGAGAGTTTTCCCGACCGAGAGTCAAAATGAGGAAGTTTTCAAACAGGCAGTGTGTTTCACAAACTCAGGCTGGTATTTTCAGATCAGCTGTCATTTTCATTGTTTCATTTTATCATGGGTATGTGAAGTGCCGTGGTTCATCTTACACAATGATGATTGCTAAGCCAGATAATAGTCCTGAACGCCACACAGGCATTTGTAGGAAATCATGGTCAACTTTTGTATCTGTATCGTTTTTAACATTGTAAAAGATGTAAAATGTAGATGAATGTGTTGAGAATAATAAAAAAAACGAAATCCAAAGTATAACTTTGACTTGACATTTATTTCTTTTGCATCACACAAAATCCATGCCATTTCACGTACATTACACAGAATCCATGAGAATGGGAAAGTTTTCCCAACCGAGAAAGTTTTCCCGACCGAGAGTTCCGACCGGGAAAGTTTTCCCGACCGAGAGTCCCGACCGAGAGACTTTTCCCGACCGAGAGTCCAAATGAGAAAGTTTTCAAACAGGCAGTGTGTTTCATAGACTCAGGCTGGTATTTTCAGACCAGCTGTCATTTTCATTGTTTCATTTTATCATGGGTATGTGAAATGTTGTGCCGTGGTTCATCTTGCACAATGATGAAACGCCACACAGGCCTACAAACGCCACACAAGCATTTGTAGGAAATCATGGTCAACTTGTGTATGTGTATCGTTTTTAACATTGTAAAAGATGTAAAATGTAGGTGATTGTGTTGAGAATAATAAAAAACGAAATCCAAAGTATTGCTTTCCCATGACATTCATTTCTTTTGCATCACACAAAATCCATGCCATTTCACGTACATTACACAGAATCCATGAGAATGGGAAAGTTTTCCCAACCGAGAAAGTTTTCCCGACCGAGAGTCCCGACCGGGAAAGTTTTCCCGACCGAGAGTCCCGACCGAGAGAGTTTTCCCGACCGAGAGTGCCGACCGGGAAAGTTTTCCCGACCGAGAGTCCCGACCGAGAGAGTTTTCCCGACCGAGAGTCCCGACCGAGAGAGTTTTCCCGACCGAGAGTCCCGACCGAGACTCCCGACCGAGAAAGTTTTCCCGACCGAGAGTGCCGACCGAGAAAGTTTTCCCGACCGAGATTCCCGACCGAGAGACTTTTCCCGACCGAGAAAGTTTTCCTGACCGAGAGTCCCGACCGAGAAAGTTTTCCCGACTGAGAGTCCCGACCGGGAAAGTTTTCCCGACCGAGAGTCCCGACCGAGAAAGTTTTCCCGACCGAGAGAGTTTTCCCGACCGAGAGTCCCGACCGAGAAAGTTTTCCCGACCGAGAGTCCCGACCGAGAGACTTTTCCCGACCGAGAGTCCCGACCGAGAAAGTTTTCCCGACCGAGAGAGTTTTCCCGACCGAGAGTCAAAATGAGGAAGTTTTCAAACAGGCAGTGTGTTTCACAAACTCAGGCTGGTATTTTCAGATCAGCTGTCATTTTCATTGTTTCATTTTATCATGGGTATGTGAAGTGCCGTGGTTCATCTTACACAATGATGATTGCTAAGCCAGATAATAGTCCTGAACGCCACACAGGCATTTGTAGGAAATCATGGTCAACTTTTGTATCTGTATCGTTTTTAACATTGTAAAAGATGTAAAATGTAGATGAATGTGTTGAGAATAATAAAAAAAACGAAATCCAAAGTATAACTTTGACTTGACATTTATTTCTTTTGCATCACACAAAATCCATGCCATTTCACGTACATTACACAGAATCCATGAGAATGGGAAAGTTTTCCCAACCGAGAAAGTTTTCCCGACCGAGAGTTCCGACCGGGAAAGTTTTCCCGACCGAGAGTCCCGACCGAGAGACTTTTCCCGACCGAGAGTCCAAATGAGAAAGTTTTCAAACAGGCAGTGTGTTTCATAGACTCAGGCTGGTATTTTCAGACCAGCTGTCATTTTCATTGTTTCATTTTATCATGGGTATGTGAAATGTTGTGCTGTGGTTCATCTTGCACAATGATGAAACGCCACACAGGCCTACAAACGCCACACAAGCATTTGTAGGAAATCATGGTCAACTTGTGTATGTGTATCGTTTTTAACATTGTAAAAGATGTAAAATGTAGGTGATTGTGTTGAGAATAATAAAAAACGAAATCCAAAGTATTGCTTTCCCATGACATTTATTTCTTTTGCATCACACATAATCCATGCCATTTCACGTACATTACACAGAATCCATCAAAACGGCAAACCTTTCTTTACACCAAAACTTTCCCGACCGAGGGAGTTTTCCCGATTGAGAGAGTTTTCCCGACCGAGAGTCCCGACCGAGAAAGTACATTTGGTGTACACATTTTAAATTTTGAGCTCGATGCACCAACTCAGTGGAGGTCTCTTCGAGCAAAGTATACTGATAGTTTGACCTTAACAGAGAGGGCAAGCTGTAGGCAAGAGCAAACCCAAGCGGAAGAAGAAATTGAAGCGATGCCCGAGCCTGTTGCAGACTCTGAAGAAGAGTCTTTAGCCACAGCAATAACTGCGTCTTTCAATAAACCTCAACCGGAGCCTCAGCCAGAGCCTTCAACTTCAACTTCCTCCGCGCTAGCCACTGTGGGGTCACATGGGACATGTGCTGACTTGTGTGTGTTGTTGTGAACTTAGACAGATGTACATGTTAAGCTGCGGACATGTTTCCTTTGAGGCATGCATCAAGGAGAACGTGAGGGTAACTGGGAAACGAATGTGTTTTATGTGTAAGGTAGAATGCGCATTTTATCGACCGGTGCACACCAGCTGCGTGTCAGATGTTACCTGCGTTGACTGTAACCAGCGCAGAGTGTACATGATGCTATGCGGTCACACGACCTGCGCGTGTGTGAACAAAGCTTGTTCAGAATGTAACACCAAACATACCGTGAGAAGTTTCTGTGAATGGATTGACAAACTAACAGCTTATCTGTGTGTATGATACATAAAAAACCTACTACAAGTATAGTAGATGTATTGCCATTACAAGTATTGCCATTATGAGTTTGGCTACTGCATCCAACATATTTTTGTATAATAAAGAACCACAAGTATTTCTACTACAAGTGTTATATTTGTGTATAATAAAAACTATTCTAAAATGGTGAATGTCAGTTACATTCTGTATAACATTCATTTATTGTACTGTGTAACAACATACATATTCAAATGTGATGGGCACAATCATTAACCACACAGTCTCTGTGTCTGCAAAGGCATCGGTTTATTGCAGTGTTTAAGAACATACAGATAAAATTGTACACAGTTAAGAAGAGCATAAACTAAACGCAAAGGGTATGTGATGGGCACAATCATTAACCACACAGTCTCTGTGTCTGCAAAGGCATCTGTTTATTGCAGCGTCTAACAACATACAGATACAATTGTGTGCAGTTGAGAAGAGCGTATTTTTTTAAAAAAAAAAGCAAAGCATACAGCTGTACACAAAAGAAAACAATACTTTGATCATAATGTAAAAGCAAACCGTACCGCTGTACACAAAAGACATCCAAGTGAACAACACTTTACATTTCCCAAAGTGACACTCGTGTACATGAGCTAGTTTTTTGGCGTGAGGCACTTGCTTTTCTTAAGAAGCTGGAGATCTGCGCAGCAGGGCATACTTGCGGTTGAAAAAACCTCGGTTGAACTAAGAGATCGAGTGGAGATGCTCTGCCTGGTGGTTAGTCGATCAAGATCGCATGAACACAGGCTCATGAACACAGGCTCATGAACACAAGCTCATGAACACAGGCGCAGGTCTCATGGAGAGGGTCTGAAATTGAGTCTCATGCGCTGAATAAAAAAAACAAAAAAACAAATTAGGCAAGGTGA